>NC_089653.1:35427500-35645000 GCF_037042795.1 Molothrus aeneus | reverse complement strand
ATCCATCTCTGCCACATTTAATATTGGAGATGCTTCTTGAACTTCCACATCCTGAATTTTATTACAGATTTCAACAATATTTTCTGCATTTCTTCCTCCTCAAGCTTTCTGCTTCATCACAAGGGTCCCCTGTGGACTCCTGCTTCATCAGATGTTGGTAGCCATTGTCTCATAGACCTGGGAGGACTGAGCTGGCTTGGAATAGTAGTGATGAGTTTCTTCCTGGAAACAGTGTATGTCTGCTGGCTGGATTTTATTTCTGATTACTAAAGACTTTTATATCCCTATGAGAGTTCCTTAATTGTATTTAAGCTGGGCTTGCTCAGCAGACCTGGACACTGAAGAGCCAGAACATGCAGAACCTGCATAAAACCATGGATGTTTTCCCAGGGACAGGGATGAGCTCAGGCTGATGAACCCCAAACCTCCTGTTGTGCTGAGCAAAGCTGGTTGCCAGCTTTTAGTTTTGAATGGAAATGGCAAAGACACCCTAAACTTTGTTCTCAGCCTTGTATTTGGCATTGAGGGCCTGGAGTGTGCAGAGAAGGGAACGGAGCTGGGAAGGGGCTGGAGGATCCCCGAGGGAGCCGGGCAGGGGCTGCAGAATCCCTGAGGAGCTGGGCAGGGGCTGCAGAATCCCTGAGGGAGCTGGGCAGGGGCTGCAGAATCCCTGAGGGAGCTGGGCAGGGGCTGCAGAATCCCTGAGGGAGCCGGGCAGGGGCTGCAGAATCCCTGAGGGAGCCGGGCAGGGGCTGCAGAATCCCTGAGGGAGCTGGGCAGGGGCTGCAGAATCCCTGAGGGAGCTGGGCAGGGGCTGCAGAATCCCTGAGGAGCTGGGCAGGGGCTGCAGAATCCCTGAGGGAGCCGGGCAGGGGCTGCAGAATCCCTGAGGGAGCCGGGCAGGGGCTGCAGAATCCCTGAGGAGCTGGGCAGGGGCTCAGCCTGGAGCAAAGGAGGCTCAGGGGCCCTTGTGGCTCTGCACAGCTCCTGCCAGGAGGACACAGCCGGGGGGGTCGGGCTCTGCTCCAGGGCACAGGGACAGGAGCAGAGGGAACGGCCTCAGGCTGGGCCAGGGCAGCTCAGGGCGGATTTTGGGAAAGTTTTCCATTTTGGGAAAGTTTTCCATTTTGGGAAAGGCTGTTACCACAGCTGCCCAGGGCAGGGCTGGAGTCCCCATCCCTGGAAGTGTTCAGAATCTGAGTGGATGTGGCAGCTGAGGTTTATTGGTGACCGTGGTGGTGCTGGGGATGGTTGGACTGGGTGAACTCCAAGGTCTTTTCCAACCTTAATGATTCTGTGATTCTTTGATTAAGCTTTTTTTTTTTTTTAATGAGTTTTCCCCCAAAGCAAAGTGTGTTCCCTGCGGCTTGTGAGGAATGCTGGCCAGGGCTGGAGAGTCCCTGCCTGCATGGTCAGGATGTGGAGCTGAGAGTAGCAGTGAATAATACCCAGTTTGGATATTTCACCTGAAATTCAGATTTTTTCAGAGGAGAAATGAAGACTTCATTTGAGCTCCATCACTTAATTTTGTATAACTCTTTATTCCTTTTATACCTTTTAAAATAAAACTGCAAAAGAGTCTTTATTGTGCTAAAAAGTACTGGCATGGCCAGTACTGAAAACACTCCAGAAGAGGCAATTTTACACGTTGTCAACAAATGAATGGAGGCAATTAATTCAGTGTCCTGTTCCAGCCAACTTTACAAACCTGGTTGGAATTAATTTGTCTAAAATTAATTTTAACGTAGCTTTACAAAGGTGCTTCTGTTCACTTTGGGGATTTTAGCAGTCCCAGCCGAGCCCTGAACATGGTACAGCCTCAATCTTTCATGAGGCACCGAAACTCAGCCATTTATCATTCCTAACATATGCTGCAGAAACATTAAGTAACATCCAGCAGCTGTTTATTGCTAACATTATCCAACTAAAAACATGTGCTATAAAGGCTTTCTAATTTTTTATTTTTTTTGTAAATCAATTATAGTTCCTTGAAATAAAATTTTCTTATCGGTAGAAGTAAGGAAAAAAGCAACAACCCAAGAAGTGCAGTGCTGGGACTGCTGCTGTGGGGCAGAGCTGCTGGTGCTGCTGTGGCACTGCCTGCAGGCTGTGTCTGGGGACAGGCTGGGCTCTGTCACTCCTGCTGGGCTCCAGTGACCAGCCCAGACCCATGGATGGCTCTGGCACTGCAGCACGGCCAAGGAGCTGGGCTGGAGCTGGGCTCTGTCACTCCTGCTGGGCTCCAGTGGGCAATCCTTCAGCCCAGACCCATGGATGGCTCTGGCACAGCAGCGTGGCCATGGAGCTGGGCTGGAGCTGGGCTCTGTCACTCCTGCTGGGCTCCAGTGACCAGCCCAGACCCATGGATGGCTCTGGCACAGCAGCGTGGCCATGGAGCTGGGCTGGAGCTGGGCTCTGTCACTCCTGCTGGGCTCCAGTGACCAGCCCAGACCCATGGATGGCTCTGGCACTGCAGCGTGGCCATGGAGCTGGGCTGGAGCTGGGCTCTGTCACTCCTGATGGGCTCCAGTGACCAGCCCAGACCCATGGATGGCTCTGGCACAGCAGCGTGGCCATGGAGCTGGGCTGGAGCTGGGCTCTGTCACTCCTGCTGGGCTCCAGTGACCAGCCCAGACCCATGGATGGCTCTGGCACTGCAGCACGGCCAAGGAGCTGGGCTGGAGCTGGGCTCTGTCACTCCTGCTGGGCTCCAGTGGGCAATCCTTCAGCCCAGACCCATGGATGGCTCTGGCACTGCAGCACAGCCATGGAGCTGGGCTGGAGCTGGGCTCTGTCACTCCTGAGGGGCTCCAGTGACCAGCCCAGACCCATGGATGGCTCTGGCACTGCAGCGTGGCCATGGAGCTGGGCTGGAGCTGGGCTCTGTCACTCCTGAGGGGCTCCAGTGGGCAATCCTTCAGCCCAGACCCATGGATGGCTCTGGCACTGCAGCGTGGCCAAGGAGCTGGGCTGGAGCTGGGCTCTGTCACTCCTGAGGGGCTCCAGTGGGCAATCCTTCAGCCCAGACCCATGGATGGCTCTGTGGTCCAAGGGCTGCAGCTCTGCTGTGCTCTGGACTCAGCGTGCCAGAGGGGTTTGGTGATGTGCCAGGGAGCGTTTATTCCAGCTGCAGAGGAAGTTTTCCATCCCAGATCCGTGCGGGCCGTGGCTGCTCCTGGGAGCAGAAGGAAGGGAAGGTGTGTCCAGGTGTGCAGTGCTCTGGGCAGTGGCTCCTGGGCAGCAGCGTGGGCTGGTGGCTGTCCCTGTCCCCTGCCAGCCCAGCAGGGAAGGTGAGCCCTGGCCCTGCAGGTTACCTGGGCTGTTTATGGCTGGGGTGGATGCCAGAGCGACCTTTGCCTTTCCAACAGCTCTGCTCTGATTTCCTGGCAGGCTGTTTAACCAGAGGTACCCTGTAAAATGGATCATTTCCAGGCAGGTTTGCCGAGGGGCTGTGCCCTTGTGGAAACAGCAGCCAGACACGTGGCAGCTGAGAGGGGGAAACAGACCTGTCCTGGTGCTGGCCTTGGGGCACTGGGCACTCCCTTTGGGCAGCCAGGGCTCTGGAGCTGCCCTGCAGCCAGCCCCAGAACATGCTGACCCTGAGCCCTGACTGCTGGGAGGGCAGCCCTGCTCACCCCTCCTGTGTGTGACACATCTCCCGTGCTTTCGGGACCACTGTGAACGCATTTAGTGCTCGTTGACCTGCACCAGCCAGGGCTCAGCTGGTTAATGAGTGCCCTGCTGGCCTCCCTGGGTTGCTGTTGCACACTAACACGTGTTTTTCTAACAGAAATAGCCCTGGTCAGGGACACAGAGCACAAGGGATGAGGTGCTGGGTTTCCTTCTCCATCTCCAGTGCCTCCTGAGCTCACTGATGGAGATCAGGTGAATGCAACCTGCTCACACTCTTTGGAAGGCCTCCTGGCCAATGCAAAGGGCATTTTTTGCTGTTTAGGAATGGTTTCTGGCCAATGCAAACATTTTTATATTGCATATCCATTACCCAGTCTTCCTAAACTGACTTAGCAGTTGCTTTGCATGGTGCATTTGATTCCTTATGGAGTTGCAGGGACTCATTTTTAATTATACAAAAAGTCTCTGTTTTTACACAACTTTAGAGTTGCTTCCTAATAGTAGGTTTGAGTCTGTGGTTCCTAAAGGGGCTCATTACAGCACTGGGCTGGCATTGTACCTTTAATTTCTTCCATTATCTACTAGCATTGCCTGGATTCCTGGGTAGTGAATGCTCACTTGAGGTTCCTGACAGCCATATTACACTGTATTTCCATTTCCCTCACCTGTGTAATCTTCTCTGTGGCTATGAATAGGCAAAACAGATTGGCCCGAGATGCTGGAGACCAAACCTGCTGCTTGTGCTTTCTGCAGGAACAACAGGGAAAGAAAGCAGTGGTGTCCTGCACTGCATGGCCCTCTGGCTGGAGCAAATGGGATGCCTTGTGTTCCAAGGGATTCAGGCTGGGGAGGGAGTGCTGACATCTCCCCCAAGGCCCTTTGCTCCCTCTCTCCATCAATAGCTTTGTGTTTGAACTCAGATCTCAGCTTCCAGTTCGCCCAGGCTGATCCTCCGGTGTGAAAGCTTTTCCAAGCAAGTCCTCCCACCCCTCCCTTGTCCTGCCCTCTCCCTGCTGCTCCTGGCAGCTCATCCCCTCCCTGGGGATGCTCCCTGTCTGCCGTGGTGCTGCTGCTCCCCGTGTGGCTCTGCCTCCTTCCCTTCTGTGCCTGATGCCTGCCCAGGCTCCCAGAGCCCCAGAGCTGCCCCGAATCCCCCATCTCTTCATCCTGCTGGCTTCCTGTCCTGTCCTCTTGCCCTGCCTGCCCTGCCCGTGCAGGCCCCCATGCCTGTGTCCTGATGCCCCCTCTGTCCCAGCCGGGGTGGCCTCACCTTCCGTGTCACCCTGTGTGTGGTGGCTTTGCAGCAAAGCTGGAACTCTCCTTCCTGCCAGATGGAACTCACGGCATTCTGTGGCAGCAAACTTGTGGTTTCTGTGGCCGCAATTTAATGTTTCTACATCAGTTACTGGGGTGCTTCTTCCAAGCTACATTGCAGAAAGACAGTGGGTAGGGAAATGCTATTTATTATGCCAATATCTAGAAATATGTTGATAGAAAGTGGATCATGTCATGCTACCCTGACACATTTGCTGTCACGAGATTAAAAAAATTATTTCTTAGGCCTTTAGTGTTGAAGAGAATCATTCCTGGAGTTAAATGTCCCTGTTAGTATTAATGATGCTGGAAAACATGCAGCCGAAGAGTGAAAGGTTGACTTGAACCTTAACATGTGATTTATTTTGCTGGCTTCCCCAGATTTGAGGGTGTTGTAGACCAGGTTTACTGACTGCATCCTACTGTATTGTTCTCCTGCTGCTGGAGATTAATACCAGGTCCTGATGTTGAACACTCACGGGGAGTCCACTGTGTCTCTGAAGTTTTGCTTTTAGGTATCTTGCAAATAAATGCAGAATAAATAGCAAAAAGTAATGAAAACATTAATAATTTTGAAATAGTGAAGACAAAGCTCTCCTTCTTTTTTTTTTTTTTTTTTGCATCCCTCATCCTTCTGTACAATGAATTTTTGCTGGGAAATGGGGAAATGTACTTCTCATTCTCTCTATTTCACTGGCAGTGGAAGCTGTGTATCCAGCCTGCTTTATCACACAGTACATCTTGTGATTACAATGAGATCTTAATTACAGGGATGTCAGAGCAGCACCTGGCACTCTGTTGTGCAGTGGGCAGGGCTGGGCTGCGTGAGGTTTGGGGAGGTCCTGTGGGCACGTGGAGCCCTGCCATCCATCCCTGCCATCCATCCCTGCCGTCCATCCCTGCCATCCATCCCTGCCATCCATCCCTGCCATCCATCCCTGCCATCCTTGCCATCCATCCCTGCCATCCATCCCTGCCATCCATCCCTGCCATCCATCCCTGCCATCCATCCCTGCCGTCCATCCCTGCCGTCCATCCCTGCCATCCATCCCTGCCATCCATCCCTGCCATCCATCCCTGCCGTCCATCCCTGCCATCCCTGCCATCCATCCCTGCCATCCATCCCTGCCGTCCATCCCTGCCGTCCATCCCTGCCATCCCTGCCATCCATCCCTGCCATCCATCCCTGCCATCCATCCCTGCCATCCATCCCTGCCATCCATCCCTGCCATCCCTGCCATCCATCCCTGCCATCCATCCCTGCCGTCCATCCCTGCCATCCATCCCTGCCATCCATCCCTGCCATCCATCCCTGCCATCCATCCCTGCCATCCCTGCCATCCATCCCTGCCGTCCATCCCTGCCATCCATCCCTGCCATCCATCCCTGCCATCCTTGCCATCCATCCCTGCCATCCATCCCTGCCATCCTTGCCATCCATCCCTGCCATCCATCCCTGCCATCCATCCCTGCCATCCATCCCTGCCATCCATCCCTGCCGTCCATCCCTGCCGTCCATCCCTGCCGTCCATCCCTGCCATCCATCCCTGCCGTCCATCCCTGCCGTCCATCCCTGCCATCCATCCCTGCCATCCATCCCTGCCATCCCTGCCATCCATCCCTGCCATCCATCCCTGCCGTCCATCCCTGCCATCCCTGCCATCCATCCCTGCCATCCATCCCTGCCGTCCATCCCTGCCATCCATCCCTGCCATCCCTGCCATCCATCCCTGCCATCCATCCCTGCCGTCCATCCCTGCCATCCCTGCCATCCATCCCTGCCATCCATCCCTGCCATCCATCCCTGCCATCCATCCCTGCCATCCCTGCCATCCATCCCTGCCGTCCATCCCTGCCATCCATCCCTGCCATCCATCCCTGCCATCCATCCCTGCCATCCATCCCTGCCATCCTTGCCATCCATCCCTGCCATCCATCCCTGCCATCCTTGCCATCCATCCCTGCCATCCATCCCTGCCATCCATCCCTGCCGTCCATCCCTGCCATCCATCCCTGCCATCCATCCCTGCCATCCATCCCTGCCATCCATCCCTGCCATCCTTGCCATCCATCCCTGCCATCCATCCCTGCCATCCTTGCCATCCATCCCTGCCATCCATCCCTGCCATCCATCCTTGACATCCATCCCTGCCATCCATCCCTGCCATCCATCCCTGCCGTCCATCCCTGCCGTCCATCCCTGCCATCCATCCCTGCTATCCCTGCCGTCCATCCCTACCATCCATCCCTGCCATCCATCCCTGCCATCCATCCCTGCCATCCATCCCTGCCATCCTTGCCATCCATCCCTGCCGTCCATCCCTGCCATCCCTGCCATCCATCCCTGCCATCCATCCCTGCCATCCATCCCTGCCATCCCGCTCGTCACGCACTCCTGGAGCTGGAGAGCAGAGCCACAGCAAAGCCAGAGCCACAGGCTATGGTATTTATTTTATTTGTGATTCATGGTTTGTCACTCGGTGCCAGGGAGAGCCGGGAAGCAGCACATGGCAAATGCCAGCGTCTCCTGTCCCGTGGTTCCCCTCCCTGCCGAGGTGCCACGGTGGTGAGGAGCTGCTGGAACAGTGAGTGTCCTGTTCCTGTGAGGAGCTGAGGGAGCACCCTGGGCATTGCACACAGACAGGGCATGGGCTGGCTGTGGGGGGCAAGTCAGCTCCTCCTGTTTGCACATTGCAGGTGGGGATGGCATGGGACGGGATGGGATGGAACAGAAGAACAGAATATTTTCAGTTGTAAGGCACCTACTAGTCCCACTCCTCACCTAGACTGATCTAGTCCCTGCGTTTGGTGCTTCAGGAGTGCCCAAAGCTGAAGCATGCCGTTAAGGGCATTGTGCAAGTGCCTCCTGAGCCCTGACGGGCTTGGATCATGACCATGGCTGCGGGATGCCTGTTCCAGGCTCGAGCAGCCTCTGTACAGAAATGCTTCCTGAAGCCCCCAGGTTTCCAGGTCCCTGTGAGTGACTCTGGCTCCTCGTGAGGCCAGGGCCATTTCTGCCCCCCAGCCTGTGGCTGGAGCTGTGCAGAGCCAGAGCAGTGGGTGAGCAGGGCCTGGCAGAGGCAGCAGCTGTCCCCTCCTGCTCCTGCCACCCAAGCTCCGCTGTGTCTGTGACTCAGGCTCCTAGCCGTGCCCCCAGAGTCAGCCAGCCCTGCTGGCTGGGGGTGAATGACAGCTTTCTCCTGGCAGCCCAGAGAGCAGAGCCTCTGGAGCATATGCAGTTGTTCCAGGCAGGTTCAGGATTTCTATTTTAGGGATAATCACGTATTCCGTAGTGATAAGTTAACATTCTTAGTAATCCACTGTGCTGTGCACAAAAAGCAGCGCACTGCTACTATGATTTTCTTCTTCACATGCTGAGATTGCTTTTGCTTTATTGGGATCGTGTAATCATAGAATCGTTTACTTCCACAGAATTATCAGATTGCCTACTGAATCCTGCAGAAAATACTGGAACTGGGAAACAGGCAGTGCATCATCCGAACTTCCCATCAGCAGAACTCTGTATTAATTTATTAAAAGTGACATCTCTTCTGATAGGTTCAAGGGCCTGGTGAATATTCATTTCTAGGTTTGTTTCCTGCCTGCTGGCTCGAGCAGGCTTCCCAGATCAGTTGTAGTCATGGATACGTGGAAATGACACTTTGGGGTTTGTTTTCTCAGAGGCAATGCCTTTTTACACAATATTCCAAACATTATAACGAAGAATTATCAAAGCTCTCCTCCTGGAGTGATGGCAGAGCACTTGCATGTGGGTGAATTGTCAAGAAAACGCTGCCCTTCCAAGAGGCTCCCTGTAGCTGGGCATCCTTTTGGTGACAGGAGGTCAGCCAGTGGATTTGGTTGCACGTGGAAAACATTTGATCTGTTGCTCCAAATGCTTCAGCCAGAACATTTCGGACAGAATACTTGTGAAGCTGAAGCTGCAGTTTTGCATTGCTCACTACAGCCCCTCTAGCAGGAGAGGGAGGAAAATCCTCAGTAAAATCACTGCTGAAACCAAAGGCCCACAGAGGAGGGAGGTGATGAGGAGGTGACACAGCACCCGTGGAGCTGAGCCCTTCCCCTGGAGATGGGGGAGGCTGTCAGAAGGTTTGGGGGACACTGGTGTCCCCATGGGGTCTGTTGTGGGGTCTCCTGGAGAGATCTCGGGCAGGTCACAGAGTCATTGAGGGTGGAATAAGATCCTTAGCCAAGATCCTTAGCCAAGGAGTGCAGCCCTTGACTGATCACCACACAGTCAGCTAAACCAACTAAACCAACTAAACATGGAGCAGTCGTGGTGCTTCTGCCCTTCAGCATCCCCGAGGGAGGGAACTGGGAGTGCAGGGACACACGGAGTACGAGCTGGCCCAGATTCTGTTCTCAGTTTCATTTGGCAAAGTTTTCTGAGCTCTCCTGCAGAAAACGTCCCACAAAAGTGACAATAACAATATTTTGGATATAAGCCTAGCACAAAAGGGTAATAGGAACTCCATGGGCATGCGTGGGCTCTTGATTCATCCTCAGAGATGACAGATGTGCATTTATTTAAGATCTGGGAGTGGGACTCGTAATATTTATAGTGAATTCTTTGTTCCCACTCCTCCTGAGTGATTTTAGTCTCTGTGGCCAGCCAACAGGCTCAGTGCTCATTGTTGACCAGCTTATGCTGCAAACCCCAAGCCCATGCCAAGCATTTCTTTTCATCCAGACATGTGGCAAGGAATGCTGAGGGTCCCCTGCACGGGGAGGGTCTCATGGTACAGCTGGCAAGGGCTGACAGCTGTATCTGAGCAGGTGGGCTCAGTCCATCAGCAAGCTCCTCCTCACCTTCTCTTCTTTATTTAACACTGATATTAAATTAAATCACAGCAGTACTTTGGTATAAAAATAATTTTGTTTGCAGCAGCAGCTGATGGAGTCAGTGGCTGAGTGTTACAGCTGCATGATCATCTCTTGTCATTGCTCCTCACGCTGGCTCTGGAAAAACTATGGATCTCTTCCAGATGGGTCTGCATGTGAAGGGAGAGGAGGGCTGTCCCTGTCCCTAATGCTGTCCTCTGGCAGCAGCAACCACAGCACACCCAGCGCTGGCTGGGCACAGGGGACAGGGGCAGTGGGCAGAGGGGCAGTGGGCAGTGCTTGTGTGGCAATTGGCAGTGTTTGTGGGGCAGTGCTTGTGTGGCAATTGGCAGTGTTTGTGGGGCAGTGCTTGTGTGGCAATTGGCAGTGTTTGTGGGGCAGTGCTTGTGTGGCAATTGGCAGTGTTTGTGGGGCAGTGTTTGTGTGGCAATTGGCAGTGTTTGTGGGGCAGTGTTTGTGTGGCAATTGGCAGTGTTTGTGGGGCAGTGGGGCACGGGCAGTGTTTGTGGGGCAGTGGGCAGAGGGCAGGACACAGTGTAGGGCAGGGTCTCACCACGCTCTCTGCTCTGCCACACTCGCAGTTTGCCCCTGAGCTCTGTGAAGCTCCCCCTGGATCCACACAGGTCGAAGCTGTATTTTACTTTGTGCTAAACCACTCATTTAGTAACCTCATCCAACCCTCTGCCAGCTCGTGAAGAGACTTGAAAGCAAAGCAGCTGCTGTCCTGCAGCTTCCCCAGAGGAAAACTTTTAATAAAAGCTTGGCCAACGCTCTGTAGTTGTCTCCTTGCCTTCTTTAGGATGCAAGCTTATTTGTAGTAAAGCATTTACAAATGTAAATTCTTTTTTCCTTGCCTTGTAGTGAACTTTGACCACTTCCAGATTCTCCGGGCCATTGGGAAGGGAAGCTTTGGCAAGGTAGGCTTGAGCTCTCAGTCTTGCATGGTTTGTCAGGTGTCTGCTGTTATGTATTTGTGGTTTATTGGAACAGTAATGGGGCTGAAATGGGCTATTTTTCTAATTTTTTGTGATGGCTGCTCAGTCAACACAGGGAAAATGTTCAGGAAAATACCTTGTTGCCATTTGGCTTTGCTGTAATTCTTGGCATCGTGGTGCAACAGATGTGTTGTAAGTTACCAGCACAATTGTGACCATTTTACAGCAAACATTCTTTATGTTTTCAGTTTCCAGTGGGGATGTCTGGGTTGTGGCAGGGGCAGTGAGGCAGGAAGGTGCTGGAAGTTGTCCTTGGTGCTTGACTGAGCTGGCACTTGGGTCAGGAAGGTTCTGTGAAGTCCTGGGCTGTTTTCCCAATCAGAAATCAGTTATGCTGAAGAGGTTTTGTTGTTTATTTTTAACTGGCTTTTCTTGCCAAGCATGTGGGAGGATGTGGGAGGTGATGATCAAAAAGCTGTGTATCTCTGGGAGTCGGTTACTGTTGGTTTCCTAGTGTCAGTCCTTCCCCATTCCCTGTTCCTCTGGCTGGCCCCTGCCCCTGTGCAGGTGCCTCTGGCGTTTGCCCCTGCTCTGGCAGTGCCAGCACGGTGCCCGTGGGATGTCTCACAGCACAGGGCTGGCTGGGGGCTCTGCAGTGCTTCTGTCACTGTGTTCTGCTGCCAGCCAGCAGCAGGGGTGCCCCCTGTGCAGCCTCACTCCCCTGTGTGTGGTGGGTGAGAGCTGGGAGCGGCAGTGCCAGCGCTGATCCCGGACACTGCAGGCTCAGGTGTGTCACCTGCTTGTGTGGGTGGGGCTGTGTGCCAGCACTGGGGCTTTGGGGGCAGACATGGCCGTGGAAATAGTGTGAAATGTGCAGTGTCAAAGCTGTGGAAGGGCCCAGCCTGGGTCAGTGGGTGGCACAAGTGTCCCCATGCACTGGGGACATAAACAGGACAGCTGAGTGGTGGGGCAAACTGCACCTGCTCGCGTTTCCCTCTGGTCAGGTCATTTGGCTGGTTTCTGCCATCACACTTTGATCAAAAGCTGATGCCACGAGGGTCTGGAGATGACCCACACTGTCCTTTGCCTTCTCCCTCTGTGGTACAGCCTGACGAGGTCTTGTTCCACTGGGCTGCAGTCTGGGGAGCAGCCTGGCCTATACTTGGATGGCTGGAAGATGGAAATTTTGCAAAAGCAGAAATTTCCCAGGAGATCTGAGACCTGTTTGGTCAGAAGAACCCAAATATTACGAATTACTGAAATCTCTTTTTGAATACTTCATGTGTATTAAGCAGTTGTGGTGCTGTGTAACAGTGGCAGCACAAAATCAGCTGTGGTCTGTATGGGGAGGGTTCAGCTGTTCTGAGAGGCAGAACAGGGGACACTCAGTCCCAGTGCTGCCATCAGTGCTTCTTTCTAGAGAAGATGTTCCCATACAGCCTCAGTTCCCTGATGAACACCAGGAGATCCATTACCCTGCTCTGGCACAACCCGCCCACGTGAATTCCTGCTGGGCTTCCATGAGAGTCTGCCTGGGGCTTCCAGGGTAATGGAAATGGATTGCCAGCAGTGTGCAAGTCACTATGACGGGTTGAGGGGGTGGTTTGAAACACTCACCCCTCTTTGCAGCCACATCCCTTGAGCAAGGAGAGGCGAAGCGTGCAGCAGAGCTCTGTCACATTTCTGGGCTTCTGTTGAATGATGGCAAATGATTAAATACCAGCTCAGCCCTTGCGCTGCGAGGATAAGGCAAACAGCAGAAGAAAGTCTCCCCAGACACTCCTGGTGAGAACAGGAACACTCAAGGTCTTGTGTCTTCAGCTCACAAAGGCCAAACGCTAACTCCAAACCTCAGTGAAAAAGAGCAGCTTGTTTTGAGCTGGTAGGAGAAGATTCATACTTCACATATAAACTTTCCAGACAAGGAGGTTTTATTCTATTAAGGAGCAGCACCTGGAAAATTAATTCTGCTCAGAACATGAACCAGAGAAGAACCAGTTCTTGTCCCAGGGCAGGAGTCCCTGGGCTCTGCAGAGAGCTGCTCCCCGTGGCTGCTCCCTGCAGCTGCTCGCTCTGCGTTGCACAAAGGTTAAGTCTAGCACGTAGCAGTCTGTCAGGCAGCAGAACTGTACACACACTTTCAACAAAATGCTGAAATGATTCATCTGTCATCTTTCTGGATGACTTTGTCAATATGCTGAATTTCCTCTGACACTGAGAAAAGCATTTGCGTTTACCAAGTCATTTACAACTCACATCAAATTACAGAAAACATAAAACTACCTACCTGGCAAGTGTTCCTAAAAGTTAAGGAGTGACTTGATATGCTTGATTAAACTCTCTGGCCACATTCAGGAAGATATTTGGGAGCCAGTGTGCGAGCTGGGTGTGTGAGTGACCTGTGGGAGCTGTGGCACTGTGTGATCTCATGGTGACAGGACCGGGGCCAGCGCCTGGGGTGGCCTTGGGCACAGCATTTCCTTCCATGGTCACTTTGTGCACCTCTCAGGACAGATGGTGACATCCTTGGTGTGGGAACTGTAGGAAATGAAGGGAAAAGGAACTCAGAAATCCCTTTTGAAGAGCCTGAGAGCCCCAGAGCTGTGGTTTTGGCATATCTGCAATGAATGGCCAATTTCTGTTTTCTAGAGATGGGTTTACTCAGCTTTAAGATACAATTAATCAAATGAAGGTCAGGTTCAACTCCATGTTTACACCAATTAGCAAGTGTGGAATATTTTCCACACATAGTAGAGGTGATATTATTTGATTTTCAGTGATTTAATATCAGCATGGTGTTCCTCCTGCAGCACAGGCTCCTTTCCAAGCAGCAGCAGCAGTTGCCCAGGTTTTGGCTGCTCTGATGCCGTTTCCTGAGGAGCAGCAGCCAGGAGGGGGTTTCTGGACCGGGGTGCAGTTTGTGGCCCTGTTGCAGTGGGAAATGTGCTCTGAGGTTCATTGTGCTTCACCAGAGCCAGCATGAGACGCAGAGATGTGCCAAGGCAGAGGTGGCATTGCAGGACCGGGAGCTCTGCCTGTTTTAGTGGCCTCTTGTGGCTTCAGCCCCGTGAGGCAGCGGGGGCTGTTTGCCCCTGACCTCCTCCTCCCACCTGGCTTCCCTCGTGGCTCTGCAGCCCCAGCTGCCTTTTCCAAGGGATAAGGAGCTGGATGGGGCTGTGGGAATTCATTATTTACACTTCACTGCTGAGAAGACATAAGAACACGTCTGAAGTTTTTCAGTGTGGATTTGTGCCTTTGTGTGCCATTGGAAATAGGGGATTAAACCAGGGCTGGGGCTGGGATGAGCAGCAGCAGGAAATGGAATCTTCCAGAGGGAACCAGTATACCTGGGGTGGGAGCCTGTGGGGGCCTGGCTTTCAGTTTGCTCCAGAGGAGCTGGGGGTCCTGGTCCCTGTGCCCAGCTCCTCTGACCCTCCCAGCGGGTTGGGACAGGGCTGGCTGTGTCTGGGTTTCTTTGTACAAGTACTTCAACTTCATGATTTTGTTGCTTTAATAATTCACACAGCCTGGAGCCGGGTATAGAAAGGCTTTAATCCATTTTCTAAAGGTCACAGATGCCCACCCAGTAGCTGCACCATAAATAAAATTCCCTTCAAGTCTATTCTCAACTGAATCCCTCTTTGACATCAATACTAGCTTGATCCATTTTCTTTTTTTCCAGCTTTATAAATGTTGGATTTTTCCCCCTAAAGAAAGGCTGGAAACTTAATCCCTTGGTATTCAGCTGCCACACATATTTTTTGCCCTTGATTTTTCCTTTCTTGTCCTTGATCTCACCTGAGGCTGAGGGTTTGCTGGAGCCCCCAGCAGGGCTGGACAGAGGCAGTCCCTGCTGGACACTGCCCCTGTCACTCGATCCCTCACCATGTCATTGGCAGCTCTGGAGCCAGGGCTGCCTTGGCTTTGTCAAAGGGCAGCCTGGTCATGGAGAGGGCACAGCCCGAGGGGTGTCTGTGCATCCTGGGGTGCTGGAGAGCTGCTGCTATGGGGCCATCCAGTGCTGGTCAGGCCCCATCCTGCCCGGCCCCCGAGGCTGCCCAGGGAGTCCTGCAGGATGCAGGAGATGGGACCTGCAGCAGGAGTCATGTGAAGGGCAGTAGCACTAGGGACAGGTTCATCCTCAGAGGGTGCTGGCACTGCCCAGGCTGCCCAGGGAATGGGCACGGCCCCAAGGCTGGCAGAGCTCCAGGAGCCTTTGGATCCTGCTCCCAGGGATCCCAGGGTGGGATTGTTGGGGTTCTGGCAGGGACACGAGCTGGACTCTTTGTGGGTCTTTTCCAGCTCAGGATATTCCATGATTGTGGGATTCTCTGATTCCACAGCGTGCTCCACCATTGCATCCAGCACTGGAGCAGCTGCCTGGGCTGGGGACAGTGACCAGGAGCAGGGGGTGAGAAAGCACAGGGCACCCACAGGGGGATCCTCCCTCTGACACCATCTCCACAGTGGTACCGAGGGTTTTTTCTTCTTTCCTGGATGTTGCTAAGCTGTGAGCGTGTAATCAGTAAAAGCCACGGGAGAGAATGGCAGAGCATGAAAGGTGCAGTGGTGGTGGGGTCCAGCACCTCCTCACTGTCTGGATCTCAGGCTGTGGGGGCAGCAGCAGGAAAATTACAGAGTGGGAAGTGCCACTGAAGGGTCTGCAGTGACTGGGTGAGCAGTGAGCTCAGCTGGAAGGGGCTGGGGATTATCCTGCACTTCCCCACTGGGGACCTGTTTGGGGGGGTTTCTTAAAGATCAGACTTCAAAAGACCATGATTTATCAAACAAGCTGCCCACTTTTGTTATTATTGTACACCCGGTGCCTTATTAACATTTGCATTAGAAGCTGCCTGGGGTTATTGGAGCCCCCATCATTCCCTGTGGGTGAGTCACGCTGGTGTGGAGGTAGGTGGGTTGGGAGGTGGGATGGACCCTCACTCCTGACCTGTGGACAGGAAAGAGGAGTAAGAGAGCAGAGGGCAGAAGCCTTGTCCCCCACCCGAGCTCGCACTGGTGGCCCTGGGCCACCCCAGGTCTCCACAGGGGCTGGCACTGCTGGCAGTGGGGGCTGGAGCGGCTCAGGGCAGGTGGGGCTGAGGCGGCTGATGTCCCCAAGGGGCTGGCCTGGGGCACAGGTGGTCGATGCCCTGTTGATGCCTGCTGGCTGCATGGGCTGCAGCCTCAGCAGCAGCTCTGCTCAGGCTGGGAGCAGGAGCGTGCCCTCAGCTGGACACAGGGAGAGAGCTCGCTGTGCCTTGTGCCAGCACGAGCGCTTTCTGTGAGCTCCTGTGTGTGCACCGAGCCTCGACAGCAGCTGGCTGCTCAGGCTCTTCCTGCCTCTTAGATGAGAGGTTTTTCAGCATTAGGTTCTGCAACAAAATCCACCCACACCCTCCCTGCTCCCCCTCCCCTCCTGAACCCAAAGAGATCTCACTCTGAGGTCTTTGATTAAGGAGACCTTTTTGTGGATCAACATATGCTGCCTGTTGAGTGGCAGATGTGCCTGAATCCAGCCCTGACCCCTTGTTAGAAGGGCCAGCCTTGCAGAGGGGTATGGACAGAGAGCTGCAAGCGTTACAGGAGGAGGAGGAGCAGCTGCGGAGGAAGCAGGGGAGGATGGAGCTGGGTCAGGGTGACCTGGCTTTGGAGAAACATTAGGATAGGCTGCCCAGGGAGGTGGTGCATTGCCCACCCTGCCTGGTGGTGTTTGAGGAATGACAGGATGTGGCATTCTGTGCTCTGCTCTGGTTGGCAGGGTGGTGTTTGGTCAAATACTGGATCTCAGTCTTCGAGGGCTTTTTTTAACTCAGCTGAAAGGATTCTGTGATTCTATGAGACTTCTATAGCCTAAGTGCATCACAGAATTCTGTAAACATTCACCCACCTGAAAGGACAGAGAGCAGAATGTTTTGTCATTGTTCAGATTAATGATTGGAAATGTGATGATAGTTCTGTTAGGGCTGCCCTCAGGAGAACCTCCTGTGCCCCTGTGTGCTGCTGGCAGAGGCTCCTCCTGCCCTCAGCAGGGCCCCCACGGCCACACCAGACTGCAGCTCTCACACGGCCAACATGAAAACCTCTTACTTTTAAAGTAAAAACTCCATCCTTTGTCACTACTGATAATTACAATTTTCTCGGAGGCTGAAATGTGGCCAGCATTTGGATCTTGTTTTTGTTCTGACAAGCCATCATAGCCCACACCCCCACCAGCTCGTAATGGAGCTGAGAGATGGAAGGTTCCAGCGTCAGATGCAGCTTTTGGCAACAATAAAATTGAAGCTGTGTTGGACATTGAGGTCATCTACAGGTCCTTGGAAGCTGCAGCTTGTGAACTTGGGATCTTGTGTTAATGCTCATGGTTGGACAATCCAATTACAAAGCACTTAATGTCAAAAATGATAGGGAGCAGTGTCCTCGGTTCCTATGAAATTATGGGTATATCAGCATGATACAGCAAATAGAGTTTATTAAGGAAAATACTGCCTGGGTTTGTTGAGAGGATTATGGGTGTACCCTGTTGTTACTCTGGGCAGTGGTGTCTGTGGAAGGAACCTTTGTCCTCTTCTTCACAGGATCTATTTCTTCTTGTGGGTCTAAAGTTCATGAGTTCTTATTGAAGTGTCCGTGCACTGCTCAGAAACTGGTCTGAATCTCGTGGGAGTCTTTTGGACACAGCTCCAAAAGGCTGGATACAGTTCTGCTCTGGTTTCTCTGTGGTGAAGGCAGAGCTGCCCACAAGCCACTACAAGGCCGTTGGGATTTCCTGTGTCTCAGCAATGAATTAAAGATGGAGCATGAAAAATAGAAGCAGAAACTGATGCAACTAGTGCACAAGTCACAAAAGGAACAGTGTTGTGACGAGGGATTTGACATGATTTTGCTGAGGTTGAGGGACCGCGGCCTGAGCTGGGCACCCGGAGCCAGTGGCAGTGCCAGGGGACAGGGCCTTGGTGTGGGCCAGGCTTGCTAGGCAGGGTCCTTCCCAGGGATGAGCACACCAGGTGCTCTTACCCCTCCCAGTTTTCCTGGCAGCCCTTCCCCTTTGGAATCCCCTCTGCTCCTGTCTTCTGAGGTGGCCATTTGCCTTGTTTCCCAGATGGACGATGCTGGTGGACTGTGGAGAGGGCCGAGAAGGGGATGTGGGAAGAGCTGTTGTGGGATGGACCTGTGGAGGGGGATCAGGAAGGTGGTGTGGAGGGCTGGGTGTCCCCTCAGCTGAGGGGTCCCTTGCACAGAGCCCCCAGGGCCCAGGTGTGGGCTCAGGGGTTGTGGGGCCGTGGCTGGGAGCAGAGCAGGCTCTGCCCATGGCCTGAAGAGCCCTGCTCTGCAAAACCAGAGCCCTCCTTGTGCCCTGGGGCTGCTCCACACTGCCCTCCCTGCCCACGCTGAGGGAGGGACAGGGACAGGACCCCCGTGGCACCTGCTCTTTCTGTCTGTGTGAGGGGTCTGTGTGCCCAACGCCGCTGTCAGCAGGGGAAGGGGGCACTGGAGCATGGGCCATGACAGCCTGCTCAGGCCGTCACTGCAAAGGGCTCCTGAGAACACAGCCAGGAAACACAGACGGCTTTGGGAGCAGCATGGGTACTGGGCTGTGGTTTTTGGTGGGTTTGGGTTCCTTCCCCCTGCTCTTTCCATCCGTGCTGCTGTTGCCAAGCCCGGGGTGAGGGGCCCTCAGGTGCAGCCCAGCGAGGGTCACCTGCTGAAAAGGCCTGGACATTGTTATTTATGTAATGTGCACAGCAAAATCATCTCTGTTTCAATAGTTCCATAAAATTAAAATATCAGGAGTGAAAATCCTGACAAATTCTAAATTTAGTGCTTTCCATTTTTGTACCAACTGGCCATTTTGTTCTCTGAAATGAAACTGTAAGTACAGGATCACTCTGACAATTGCAAATTGGCTTTTCTTATTTTTTCTGAATACTTTTTTCTTCTTGCTGACATGTCACATTTGGGATAGACTATATTTTATATGTATGATCAGGGATTCTACCTCCCTTTGGAAAGCACTCTGGAGTATAAGTCCATGAGAATTTGTAAAGAAAGAAGAGCATGGAAGGAAACCATATTTATTGAACAGAAGCCTTTTGTGTCTCTGCTTTCCACTCTCACCTCCCGTTTACTTACTATTTATGTCCAAAATTCATTGAGATTCCTTCTGTTCCTGTCGTTTTCTCAAGGAGTTGCAGTAAGATTGTTGTGCCACATTATTACTTTTGATCTAAAAATTGTCTTTAAAAGTAAATGCTAAAAATTCCTCTCAACAAAGGGCAGTGCAGTATGCAATACTTATCTGTTCATGTACAGCAAGTGGTGCAGTGAAACCAAGCCCCAGTGAAGATTGCCCAGCACCAGCCCAGCTGGAGCAGTGCTGTTTGCCAGGAGGCAGGGGCTGCAGCCAGCCCTCGCTCCATGGTGGGACTGTGCCCCCTGTGTGCCCATGCACGGCTCTGGGGGGCTGCTGCATGCTCAGGCTCTCAGACCAGCTCTGCTCTGCTCTGGAACTCGATTTTAGCCCCTGCTGCTGTCTCTGGGCTTGTCAGGGGAAGATTGCTGTCCAGAGCAGCTGGGGCTGCCCCTGGATCCCTGGCAGTGCCCAAGGCCAGGCTGGACACTGGGGCTGGGAGCACCTGGGACAGTGGGAGGTGTCCCTGCCATGGCAGGGCTGGCACTGGGGGGGATTTGGGGTCCCTGCCAACCCAAGGCATCCTATGATCCTGTGATTCTGAGATTTGCAGGGTGTTCCTGGGCAGAGGAGTCCTATCCTTGGAAACATGGAGGAATCTAAAGTGCATTTCTTTGTCTTGGCAGCTTGAGGTACTGGAGTGCTGTTTGGTGGGTTTGATAGAAAGGCTGGTGAGGCTTGTGCAGGCTCCTTGGGGCCAGGCAGTGCCTGCTGGGGCTTGGTGCTGGGTGGCTGCAGTGCAGGAGAAGGAGAGCAGCCAGGAGGGGCAGGGGGTTTGTGGCCAGGCCCACCACAGCCCTGTGCCCTCGCTCTGGCAGGGATCTCCAGACCCTGCCCAGCCTCCACAGCTGCCCTTCCAGGCTGATCCCTTTGTGCAGCCTGCTGCTAAACACCAGCTCAATGGAGCAAGCTTCTGCCAAGGGAAAATCAAGCATTTGGCTGCAAGTGGCACTGATTCCTCTTTAGGGTTTTGCGCTGTGAAACACGAGTATCCCCTCCTTTCTTGGCTGAAAAGAGAGACCTGTGTTTATTTCCTTCAGCACAGAAGGGAAGTTTGGTGCCTGGGGGCGTGTTGTGGCAGCAGCACAAACAAACGAGGACGTTTGGGCCACTTGGGTCTCAGTGCCAGTGCCCATCAGGGCCGGGTCAGGATGAGTGATGAGGCTTTTTTCAAAATAGCACAGCGAGTGTTCTTGCCTTGGGGTCAGGGAGCTTCAACATCAATTTACGTTCACAGATTAAATAAGGCCCTCCAATCTTCGTTGGAAGTAATTAGATTTCTTTCTGTTCCCAGTATCTGTCAAATATGTAGCTAAAAACAATCATTTTGCCTCTTTAACCAGCCTATCACAGAATGTGGTCATGGCCATAAGGCGAGATGGCTCCAAATACCAGACATAACTCAAAATGCATGTCACCCACAGGAAAACATTGCACGATTTATTCAGACAATGCTCGTTAGCTGTGGCTGTGCACAGGGGTCCAGGTGCTCATGTAAATCTATGGAGTGCTGCTGAGCTGGAGGAAATGCTGGATCCAGGTTTGGATCCACCCAAAAGGCAGAAAGATGGGTCACAGTGTCTTCAGGGATCTCTGCAAGTTGGTCTGAGTTTTCATCATTCTACTTTAATTATTGGAAAAGAAAAGCCCAGCAGAGATCTCTGAGCATGTGATTAAAGCCAGACAGAAATGTAGATGCCTGACAGCCTTTCTGTAGGCAGTGTGACAGCTCCAGAACACATCTCTGGGCTGTGCTCCTCCCTGCTCTCCTCATGGAGCCAGCACAGCCCCTGTGCCCTTCAGGGCCTCCCCAGGGGCTGCCCCATGGCCTGGGGTCAGCAAATCACACCGAGCCCCACCAGAGATGTGCTCAGGGCTGTGGCCAGAGGGGGATCCCAAATGTCTACGTTTGTGTTTGAACCCTGAGTGAAAACACCAGCTTTGGGGTGTCTGGCTGGTGATGGGGCTCAGCTGGTGTGCAGGGGAGAGGTGGAGAACCAGGACAAGTAAAAGCAAGGAAAAGCACTTCTCTTCCCTTTTTGTTCTTTAGGGCTCTCTGCTGTCACTTCTTCAGTTTCTCCTTGTTTATTTGGATTAGTGTCTCTCCTGAGGAAAAGAAATCTACACGTGTTTTGGAGCTTCAAGTCAAATAATCCCCCATATCCAAACTCAATTACAGAAACATCTGCTTAATGTCTGATGGGACCTTATTTTCTCAGCGTGACATTAAGGGGAAATGCTTACTCTGAGCCACCTTAAATTGCATTAAGTCAGGACTCAGACCCTGTAGATATCACTCTGCAGTCCCCTTCCATGATTTCTTGCAGGGAAATGAGGAAATGTTCCCTGATAGATGCCTCAGCCCCATTTGCAGGGTGCCAATGAGGAGAGCTTTCCCTGACATAGTTTCAGTGTGCTGGCTGTCCCATTTGTGTGAGACAGAATAAGGCTCATTCTGGAAAAAAAATAAATCAAAAACCATGGGCAAGCTTAGCTTTGCAATGTGTTTTGAGCCGCTCCAGCTGCACCTGCACATGTGGTTTCCTTTGCCTGCACACAGAGTGTGGGCACACCCGGAGGGGATTCAGATCCACAGGGGCCTGCTGAGCCCCAGGGAGGGCTGTGGACCTGCACAGAAGCACAGGAACACATCCTTAGGACTCCAGATTGAAGCCACTGAGATTGCCCAGAGCAGCTGGGGCTGCCCCTGCATCCCTGGCAGTGCCCGAGGCCAGGCTGGACACTGGGGCTGGAGCACCTGGGACAGTGGGAGGTGTCCCTGCCATGGCAGGGGGCTGGGACTGGATGATCTTTAAAGTCCCTTCCAACCCAGACCAGCCTGGGATTCTGTGATCCTCTGATACACAGCACACTGAAGTGCTGCTGGGAACAGCAGGTGTTATTTTGGGTCAGAAGACTTTTTTGGCTCTAGCATAAGCAACTGAGAAAGAGATTTTTTATGGAAGTGTTGACACGACCTGGAAACACCAACAGGCTTGCTGTGAATAAAAGTTTCATCAGCTGCTGTTACAACTTGGCTGCAGCAAACAGCAGTGCTGCATAAAAGAGATTTTAATGATTTATGGTGTTCTGACAAACGAGTCCATCAATCTTGTGGAAAAGCACAGCTTTTCAGCGGGGAAAAACTAAAGTTGTAAGGCTCCATGAGAAATATCTTAAGGAGTGAAACGTGGCAAGGTGTCTGGAAATGGAAACAAAATCAGCACTTAAAGATATGAGGGCAGATTTGTCGAGCTGATAACCTTGTACTTAGAGCATGGGTCCCACTTGTTTGGTTACCACTGCAACTTTAGAGGTACAGATGGGATATTGGGAATTAGGAATTGTTCCCTGGCAGGGTGGGCAGCCCTGGCACAGGTGCCCAGAGCAGCTGGGGCTGCCCCTGCATCCCTGGCAGTGCCCAAGGCCAGGCTGGACACTGGGGCTGGGAGCACCTGGGACAGTGGGAGGTGTCCCTGCCATGGCAGGGCTGGCACTGGGGGGGATTTGGGTCCCTTCCCTCCCAAACCATTCTGTGACTCTGTGCTTCTGTGAGCTGGATGGAAGGACTGAGGGGGGCTGTTGTCACAGCCAGCAGCCCTCTCATGTTGGTGTCCCCTGGGCTGGGTCACTGGCACATGGGGAGGTGGGAATGGCAGGGGATGTCCTGCTCCTGCAAACGGGTCTTTGTGTGCTGGAGACAATGGCTGAGAGCACCCTGCCAGAGACACTGCTGTCAGAGCTGCTCCAGGACAGAGTGCTGCTTCAATAAGCTTTGCAGCCAGGCAGTGAAGGGTTTGGGTTGATTCAGAGTAAGCTTTTATCCAGGGTCAGACAGTTTCCTGTGGTCCGTGATCCCGCCGTGCGTGGGGCGAGCGTCCCTGTCACGGGCAGGTTGTGTGCAGCTGCAGCCCTGGCCAGGACTTGGTGCCACAGTCCCTCTGGGTGTTACCTGGCCCCTTCACCGCTAAGGGCAGGTGGGAAAGGATCTGCTGAGCTCCCTCCCAGCCCCAGCCCTGAGGGGATGGAGAGGGGCTGCAGCTGCTGGCAGCCTGCAGTGTTTGCATCTCTCTTGGCGCTCATGGCGCCAAGCTCTGGGTCAGCATTGTGGAGGGGGAGCTCCTGTGAGGGACCAGCAGCATCCTTGAGGGGCTGCCTGCCCCTTCTGGGCCTGCTGGTGCCTGTGGGAGATGCTTCCAGCAGCTCCATCCAGCTGTTCCTGTGGCTCCACAGGATTCACCCAGAATCCCTGACACTGAATTGTATCACTGCACATACACCTGGGAGGCAGCTGCAGGCTTTGTTCTCTTGGCTATGCCTAAAAAAAAAAAAATTGATTAGCTGATTTTATCCTTGATATTTGTGAGGATTGTAGAACAAATTGTTATGAAGTTTTTGATTACCAGTGTTACACAGATGCCAATTACCAGGGAAGGGTTGTATTTTAATTGCCAACAGCACCATCATAGTACAATATGGATACAAAGATGCATTTGAATGCCAGGGGAAGTAGTTCTGTGTCCTGTGCAGCTGTGGCCATGCCCAGAACAGTGATCCCTGTTTGCAGCTTTCCTGATAACAGCTGAGAGTTTATTTTTTTTTTTTTTTTAATAAATGGCAAGATTCTGCCTGCAGTTCTTGGTACAAGAGCAAAGCAGAGGGGACCTGGGGAGGCTGGGTGACAGGGATCTCTCTCCAGCCACTTTCTAAAGGATGAAAACCCTGGGAAAAGTGAACGGTGTCTTGGTGTAAGAGCTGAGCCATTCAAGGAGAGCTTGGCTGAAGGAGATGAACTTGTTCAAAGTCAGTATTGAGGTTATCCTTTCAGCAGTGCACAGGTGTAATAAAGCCCTTCTCACCTGCTTTACTCTTTGCTCAACAAGCTCAGGAAACCAGTGAACACAATTGTCCAGCCTATCCTCGCCCTTGCAGTCTGTCTCCAAAGTAAAATTTAGTGCTCAAAATGAAATCAGTTGTCAAAAAAGCTTGAGCTGTTTCTACATCATGCTAAGTGCCTTCTCACTGCTTCTGGTCCTTCAGGATGAAAGACTTAGTTCTTCCAGAGGCTGCAAATCTCCCGTGTCCCCAGCCCCCAAGGCTGCTGCCGTGCTGCCCCCACAGCACAGGCTTCTCTCCCCACGCAGTCCCAGAGCCTGCTGATGCTTCTGGGTGCCATGGGCAATTTCGTGTTAATGCTCCTCATTTCAATTTCCAGCCTTTCCGCTAAATGGCAGTTCTGTAGATCCTGGGGAAAACAGGGAGGGATAAACACCCAGCAGAAGCTGGAGGAGAAATCAATATATGTGGGCAAGGTGCAACCGCTGCAAAGAAGCATTTTTATAAACTAGAGCAATGGCCATGGTTCAGAACTGGGTGGGATTAAGGTGTTTGGTGTAGGTGTGTAGTGTTGGCTGACTCTAAGCCTTGCCTCTGCTCTGAAAACAAAAAGAGTGAAATCCAGGTTGTATGCTGAAATGTCCCCGTGGCTCAGCTGCAGTCAACAGTGTCTGTGTGTGGGAGGATTACAGGGCATCACTCTCGTCTTACAGAGGCAGAAGCCAAAGGAGCAGAAATTCAAGAAGGAAACCCAGTGCTCCCAGTTCAGACCCAAAGACAGATCCCTGAGTCAGCTGTGGGTTTGTCACCAGCCGTGACGGTGACGTCCCTCAGGGGCCACAAGTGCCTTCACTTTGGGTGACCTCTGCGTCTGCAGGAGGAAACAAGGTCTTGGTGCAGCCGAGGTAGAGCCATCCCCACTGTTTACCCGCTGCATGCATCCTGCCCAGAATGGCTTTGTTTGAGTCCAGGAGCACTCTGCTGTCCCTGGATAGCAAGGCTAAGTCAGGACATGCTGTCAGATGATTAGGTGACCTCTCATATGAGTGGGGATTTCAGCCTGATGAATTCCTTCAGAATCAGCAGGGCAAAAAGTTATTGGATTTCTAAAGGAGAAAAGGCAGAGCTTGCTGGAGGCAGCGTGCCAGGCTGGGAAGGGTAGGGATTCAGCTGAGCTGCCAGCTGGGGTGACACACAGGTGTTGTCACTGTGACGGTTCAGGTGTTGTCACTGTGACAGTACAGGTATTGTCACTGTGACAGCACAGGTATGGTCACTGTGACAGTTCAGGTGTTGTCACTGTGATAGTTCAGGTGTTGTCTCTGTGACAGTTCAGGTGTTGTCACTGGGATAGCACAGGTATTGTCACTGTGACAGTTCAGGTATTGTCACTGTGGCAGCACAGGTATTGTCACTGTGACAGTTCAGGTGTTGTCTCTGTGACAGTTCAGGTATTGTCACTGTGGCAGCACAGGTATTGTCACTGTGACAGTTCAGGTGTTGTCTCTGTGACAGTTCAGGTATTGTCACTGTGACAGTTCAGGTGTTGTCACTGTGACAGTTCAGGTGTTGTCACTATCTGGCCCGGGAGGTGTCACCTGCCCCTGTCCTGGCTGGAGTCGTGGGTGGGGGCTCCAGCCATCCCTGCAGGATGGGCAGCTGCACACGTGCCTGGCTGTCTGGGGCTCTCTGAAAGCTTTTATGTGCCGTGTCTTGAGCAATCCACTCCCAGCTGCTGCCTGCCTTCTGCCTCGCAGGGCTGGCTCCGTTCCACTCGTTCTCCTAATGGCTGTATTTAACCACCAAACACTCCCTTTGTGTGGCTGCAATGTGCAGAACGAGGACAGTCGTTTCTGCTTCTTGCCTTGCTCTGCATTGTAGACTTGCCTGAAAATGGATTAATTTAAAAAATGCACTCTTGACTTGTGACCAAATAGATGTTTATTCCTTCCCCGGGAACTGACGCATGAACAGAGAAGCACAAAAAGAAAAAAGATAGATTTTGTGTCACTGCCATTTTGGGGGACACAAACATATCGATGCATTTCTGTAAGCAGGGGCACAGAGTGGCTGAGCCCAGCCAGGCAGCGCCAGCACTGGTCCTGGTGTTGGTTTGACCCAAGTTAGACCCTGACCAAGAGCAGTGTGATGTGATCAGTACCTGCTGGTGGCTGTGCTGTGGACACAGCACCCCTGCCCAGCTCTCTATGGGGCTCACTGTGCTCTGCCCAGCTCTCCATGGGCCATAGGGCTCATTCTGCCCTGCCCAGCTCTCCATGGGGCTCATTGTGCCCTGCCCAGCTCTCCATGGGCTGTAGGGCTCACTGTGCCCTGCCCAGCTGCCCATGGGGCTCATTGTGCCCTGCCCAGCTGCCCATGGGGCTCACTGTGCCCTGCCCAGCTGCCCATGGGGCTCATTGTGCCCTGCCCAGCTGACCATGGGGCTCACTGTGCCCTGCC
Source organism: Molothrus aeneus (assembly GCF_037042795.1). Classification (NCBI taxonomy): domain Eukaryota; kingdom Metazoa; phylum Chordata; class Aves; order Passeriformes; family Icteridae; genus Molothrus; species Molothrus aeneus. Next base: position 35,618,771 of record NC_089653.1, on the reverse strand, counting down.
CAGCTGTCCATGGGGCTCATTCTGCCCTGCCCAGCTGACCATGGGGCTCACTGTGCCCTGCCCAGCTGTCCATGGGGCTCATTCTGCCCTGCCCAGCTGCCCATGCACCCCATGGGGCTCATTGTGCCCTGCCCATCTGTCCATGGGCTGTAGGGCTCACTGTGCCCTGCCCAGCTGCCCATGGGGCTCATTGTGCCCTGCCCAGCTGCCCATGGGTCCTGGGGCTCATTGTGCCCTCAGGCAGCCCCACAGGCACAGGGCAGCCCCCGCTCATGCCATGGACTCAGCTGCAGGGCAGCCTCTCCACTGCCATCCACTTTTCCCGCAGAAATCAGAGAACAAACATTCCCAGAGTGCCCGGAACTGGTGCTGCTCTGAGTGGAGGTGATGCTGTTCCATTGCAGAAAACTGTTTATCATAATTACAGAGTACATGAAGTTTTCATCATTTTCTCATTTATTATGCCGGGCTCCCATTTTCACTGTGGAGAAACAAGAGACAAATGACACCAGAATAGCATGTAATACTCATTAAGGTACAGCAAGTCACAACTTAAAAAATAAAGGACCTAGAAATTAATGATCTTCCAGCAATAATGTGGAATAAGCTGACATCAGGAGAGAATGTTGCTCAGTGCCTTGATGGCTGTTACCCAGAGGATTGGATTGTTTTCAGAGCAGTTCTACAGCAATGACCATGTTTTAAAGGAAAATTGTTAGGGCTTTGCTGCTCAAAGAATTTATAAAATATATTTTTGCCTGGTTTATTGAATGTATAACCAACCATTCAGCCTGCTCTAGGCAGGGGCTGGATCCTGCTGGTGGTGTGCATTGTGGCAGGTCATTTATTATTATTATTAAGTTTGCATGAAGAAGGTTTTCCCTTATGTTTTGTACCTGGAACAGTCCCTGGCAGCTGGAGTTGAAGGGCTCTGCTCGCCCATGGGCACCGGAGGGGTCCAGATGCAGGGAAACAGCTCAGGTTACTCTGCCCACGAAGTGTCCTTATCGTGAGCTCTGAGGTGTGCAGAGAGTTATGGCAACAGCTGATTTTCAGCTCTCACCGCAGTTGTAACGACGGCGGGAAATAATCGCGGTAATTCCTGTGCATCACTAATTAGGGGGTATATCAGGCTAACGATAACCACCCATTATTTTGTCACCTCCTCGCGGCAGCGTGTCCTTGATGATATTATACCGAGCACCATTAGCACTTGCACATGGTTATTAGTGGCAGCGTGTAGAGGCGCCGAGTGTTCGCGGCTCCCACCCTGTCCCAGTTCCCTGCCACCCACAGAAATTCCCTTTCCTTGTTCCACTCGCTGTGAGCGGGACCCACTCCCTGCCTGCAGCCACCCCGGCCGAGCTGCCCGGGGAGCGTATCCAGCTCATCCTAATTACCGCCAGGGCTGATAATTAACAGAGGGCAGGCATAATTATAGCAGATGTAGACATGCCATTAGTAATTTTAAAAGAGTTACCGTGATAGCTAATTAGCTCTTGGGAAAGCAGTCACCTTGGTAATGAAGGTGTCATTAGCGGAGCTGAGGGGGGAGGCAGGGCCAGCCCTGGGGGCTCTGTGTCAGCCCGGGGGCTCTGAGGACAGGCCCGGGAGTTCTGTGCCAGCCCAGGGGCTCTGGGGACAGGCCTGGGGGCTCCGTGCCAGCCCAGGGGCCCTGAGGACAGGCCTGGGGGCTCTGTGTCAGCCCGGGGGCTCTGAGGACAGGCCTGGGGGCTCTGTGCCAGCCCAGGGTCTCTGGGGACAGGCCTGGGGGCTCTGTGTCAGCCTGGGGGCTCCGAGGACAGGCCTGGGGGCTCTGTGCCAGCCCGGGGGCTCTGAGGACAGGCCTGGGGGCTCCGTGCCAGCCTGGGGGCTCCGAGGACAGGCCTGGGGGCTCTGTGCCAGCCCAGGGGCTCTGGGGACAGGCCTGGGGGCTCTGTGCCAGCCCAGGGGCTCCGGGGACAGGCCTGGGGGCTCTGTGCCAGCCCAGGGGCTCTGGGGACAGGCCTGGGGGCTCTGTGCCAGCCCAGGGGCTCTGGGGACAGGCCTGGGGGCTCTGTGCCAGCCCAGGGGCTCCGGGGACAGGCCTGGGGGCTCTGTGCCAGCCCGGGGGCTCTGAGGACAGGCCTGGGGGCTCCGTGCCAGCCTGGGGGCTCCATGCCCGTGGCAGAGCGGGGCTCCGCAGACAGGCCCGGGGTGCCCCTCTGGGCCAGGTCTTTGTTGTTGTAACCAGTTTGCATTTTGGTCACTTTCTGCTGCCTGAAGGGATTATTTTCCCCTTTGGGAGCCCAGTGATGTGCAGGCAGGTGAGAGCTGCCCTGCGGAGCAGCGCTGTGAGCAGCGGGGTGGTGAGGCTGGCACGGAACCCTGTGGCTGCCTGACACCGCTTTCCATCCAGGCAGAGCGAGCCCAAAGGTGTCTCACAGCTCCCACAGAGTTGTTGGAAGCACTGTCCCTTTGGAAAGCTCTCTGGAGCTGGCCATCATGCCCTGGAGGCAGCTGCAGTGTCCGATGGGCAGCGCTGGAGCAGAGCCGGGGATGCTGCTGTCCGTAGGTCGAAGTGTCAGCCTAGGGATCAGGGATGTTTGAGGGGTGAGATGCTGAGCAGGGTGCTCTCAGCTCCCAAAGCAGCAGATGAGGATGTGGAACACGGTCCTGACTGTTTTCTCCTCCTGGCCCAGGTGTGCATCGTGCAGAAGAGGGACACAGAGAAGATGTACGCCATGAAGTACATGAACAAGCAGCAGTGCATCGAGAGGGATGAGGTGCGCAACGTGTTCCGAGAGCTGGAGATCCTGCAGGAGATCGAGCACGTGTTCCTGGTCAATCTCTGGTGAGCAGCTTCCTCCCCAGCCTCCAGGGCTTGCAGAGCCACACACCCCATAATCCCAGGGGCTCTCATAACTTTTTCAGCAGCAGATCACTACAAATACCGGCATTTCAAGTTGCTCAATACTGACTTCACTCTGTGTGTACTGGCAGAAATATCCTCATTACTGAGCAACATCTAATTTTAAAAAACACTCTTAAAATCAGGTTGAAATCTAACAAATAGCTTGAGTTGGCAATGCCTGGGAAATGTATCCTATCTAGGCAGTGCCAAAGGCTGCAGTGTGTCTCATCTGCCCTACAACCACATTGACCCTTCAGCCCACCAGCATCCCTTGGCATGCTTTGCATCACACTCACTGGCCAAATAAAACACATTCCTTTGGAGATCAGACACATCATTATCAAATTTTGCAGGAAAAACTGATTTACAGTTTTAGAAAGTAGAGCATTATATCCCAGTGTCGTTGGTTAGTTTGGGGTGAGCCCTAGGCAGAGGCCTTGGGCTCCAGTGATCTGTTCTTTCTCAGCCTTCCTGCCCAGTGAAGGGTCCCCTCCCCTCCAGCAGTGCTGGATGTGAGCCAGGCTGGTAGGGAGGGGGAGACTTTTAAAAATTGAGGAAGTTTTATACCCAAAGTGATGGAAGTGGGTGATGTGTCACATTTGTTTTGTTGACCCATTGCTCCAGAATAGCCAATTGAGTTAATATTGATATTTTTCGATTTCTTAGCAATTGCAAATGTTTTTCCGACAAGCAATGAAATTCTGGAGAGAACTTGCTCTCGTGGCAAACCCTTTCGTCTCATAGTTTTAGAATAAACCTACATTTAAGATGGGAGCAGAAGTGAATGATTCATAAGTATTATACAATCCCACATACTCTTTCCTTGGAAGTGCAGTCACCAAATATAACAATGAGCGTTGTTTTGGTGTATCCCCACTGCTGTCAGTCTCCCGTGGGACCCACAGCAGATTTAGAGAGGCGGTTTACTCCACAGTAAATATAAACCTCTTTTCCTGGTTTATCTGGTTAAATTAGCAGTTGACTTTTCCAATTCATCTTCCAGATAGGCTGAGATATTTTAAGTAGGTTTTATGAGATTGTTTGCAGTTGAAAATGTGAAGTTTCCCTGAAGTGTCTGGCTGGCAGAGCCTGAGCTCTGTGCTGGTGGGCTGACATGGCACAGCTGCTCAGGGACAGTGACAGGGTGAGCAGGGGAACATTACCTGGGATACTCATCTCTTTCAGGGAAACATTGCTTAGTGTAGGAATTGATTTGAAAAAAAAAAGTGAGCATCTTGAGCTGGATGTGCTTGATTGTGAAGGTGCAAGCAGCAAAGCTGCATCTTCAATTTTGGGCCCAACACTGCAAGGACCTTGAGGGGCTGGAGCAGGTCCAGGGCAGGGAACGGAGCTGGGAAGGGTCTGGAGCCCCAGGAGAGGCTGAGGGAGCTGGGCAGGGGCTCAGCCTGGAGCAAAGGAGGCTCAGGGGCCCTTGTGGCTCTGCACAGCTCCTGCCAGGAGGGCACAGCCGGGGGGGTCGGGCTCTGCTCCAGGGCACAGGGACAGGAGCAGAGGGAACGGCCTCAGGCTGGGCCAGGGCAGCTCAGGGTGGGTATTAGGGAAAATTTTCTATCCAAAAAGGCTGCCCAGCTCTGGCACAGCTGCCTGGGGCAGTGGTGGAGTCCCTATCCCTTGAGGGTTTTAAAAGCCATGTGGTTGTGGCAGCTGGGGACATGGTCATTGCTGACCTTGGCAGTGCTGGGAATGGTTGGACTCGAAGGTGTGAGGGAGCTTTTACAGCACAAACGATTCTGGGATTCTGTGCCCATGGTGGGGCCACGTGCCGTTCGCCTTGGAGCTGTGTGATGAGGAGAGGGGAAAAGCCTGGCTGGGTTTGTGAGCCCCGGGAGGCTCAGCCACTCCCCTGTCCTGCAGGTATTCCTTCCAGGACGAGGAGGACATGTTCATGGTGGTGGACCTGCTCCTGGGAGGTGACCTGCGCTACCACCTGCAGCAGAACGTGCAGTTCACTGAGGAGACAGTCAAACTCTACATCTGTGAGATGGCTCTGGCCCTCGACTACCTGCGGAGCCAGCACATCATCCACAGGTAACTCCACAGCCCTGCTGCACCTGCCCTGCTGGCCTGGGGTGGCTCATGGTGCTGCTCCTGCCCCCACCACCCAGAGGGAGTCTGATGCTTCACTGGGGGCTGAACATTTCAGGGCAGGTGTTTAGGCCATCCAGGGCTTCACACAAATATCCCCAGTATTGTTATTCCTTTTTCCTTGGGAATTACCTTTCCTTCCTGAGCAAATCTAATCCTTCCAGTTTTTCACCAAGTTGCCCAGGAAAAGCATATTTCTAGTCTGTCATAAAGGGGCTTGCCTCGTGTTAGAATATTTTTGTTTAATTTGTTCCTAATTTTTGATAGATAAACAATTGCAGGATTTTTGTCATTGAGTCTCATCCCTGGTCTGACTGAGATTCCATCTGCTGTAATCTTCCTTCTTTTCCCAGAGATGTAAAACCAGACAACATCCTCCTCGATGAACAAGGTAGGATCACTCTGCTTCTCTTTGCTTGCTCCCTCATTCATTCCAGGGACAGATTCCTTACAGTCCTGGGTACTGGATATCTTTTCCCACACTGGGGAAAGTGTGGGAAAAGCTGCTCTGCTTTTACTGGATCATGTTTGCCTGAACATCCCTGTGCTTTTTAATGCAGGGAGGGTCACCCAACTGGCCTGTCCAGTGTGCTGTGCTCAGCCCAACTTCAGCCCTGGGAATTTGGAGTCACTGTAATTCAATGGCTTCAGTGTCTTGGAGCACCCATGCCTAGTGGAAGCTCCATGGCAGGAGCTTGGAATGAGATGACCTTTAAGTCCCTTCCAACCCAAGCATTCTGTGGTTCTATGATGGTGTTTCCCTGATGTCCTTTTCACTCCTGTAGCTTCTGGCCCGAGCAATTTGTCCAGTGCTGAAGCTGCTCCAAGTGTGATTCACAGAATCACAGAATCACAGAATTTCTAGGTTGGAAGAGACCTTTAAGATCATCGAGTCCAACCCATGTTCTAACACCTCAACTAGATCATGGCACCAAGTGCCACATCCAGTCTTTTTTTAAACACATCAAGGGATGGTAACTCCACCACCTCCCTGGGTAGATGATTCAAAATCAAAACCCAAAGCTCCTTACCCTTTAATCACCTGGCCAGCCCAAATCCTGGGAAACCTTTGGGATCTCCCATGGCCATGCTGTGGGATCTGCCCCTGACCTGCCCATGTCTGTGCTACCCTGTCTGAGGGCAGACGCTTATGAAACAAATGTGTTCTGACTCTGCATTGCCACTGCACTGCCATTAATTCCTTCTTAAAATGTGTCTTTATTTAAGGTCATGCCCATTTAACAGATTTTAATATTGCAACCATCATTAGGGACGGGGAAAGAGCGACAGCATTGGCTGGGACAAAGCCATACATGGGTAAGAGACAATTGCTGCCCCTGTGCCTGTGTCATGTTCTGCGTGCTCAGCACACGCTGCCCCAGCCAGGGCCCTCCAGTTAATTTGGGACATTGGTGCTCGTGCCCAAGTGGCTCAGCAGAGCCTGCTTGTTTGAGAAGGGGAACTCCCAGTGAGAAGGCATTGGGGCTGGCATGTCACTCCATCCCATCCTGTCCTGTCCTGTCCTGGCCTGCCCTCTGCATTACACCCTGTGAAGTCCCCTCCATCCTGTCCTGCCCTCCTCATCCCATCCAGCCTCCTCCTCCTGCACTCCCCATCCCTCTCTGGCTCCGGCCTTGCACTTGGTGTCTCCTGGGGCCCCATGGTTGTGCTGTCCTGTGCTGGGAGGGCTGTCCCTGCAGGTGGCTGACATCCCAGTTTCCAGTGAGGGCAGGCACACAGCTGCTGCTGCTGCTGTTCTCCTGCCTCACACAGCCTCCCCTGGGGCAGCTGTGCAGGAAAATCACCGCAAGTGTTGTGCGCTGACTTACATGAAGTACTGGAGTGAGAACAACAAATAACCTGTTGTGTGTTCTGCCTTTCTGCTCAGCCCCGGAGATTTTCCACTCCTTCCTGAGCGGCGGGACGGGCTATTCCTTCGAGGTGGACTGGTGGTCCCTGGGCATCATGGCCTACGAGCTGCTGCGGGGCTGGGTAGGGCTCCGGCCGTCCCGGCCCTCGGACGCGTGCTCTGGCTGGCCCAGAGGGACAGGGCATGCCTCACCCTTGTGCTCTTGTCCCCAGAGGCCGTACGACATCCACTCCAACAACCCCGTGGAGTCCCTGGTGCAGCTCTTCAGCACCGTCAGCGTCCAGTACTCCTCAGCCTGGTCCAAGGAAATGGTCGCGCTGCTGCGCAAGGTGAGGGGCCCTTCTGGGGTGCAGCTGGATGAATTGTTGGATGAATTGTCCTTCTGGGGTGGCTTTGGGTTGGATGGCAGCTGCTGTGCAGGCAGGACTAGCTGGAAAATTATCAGCATATTAATAAACAATGAATAATAATTAAGTGATAATAATAATAATATATGAAAGACAGGCTGGGAGAGATAGGGATGTTAAGCCTTGAGAAGAGAAGCTCCAGGGAGACCTTGTGGGAGTGCCTAAAGGGGCTCCAGGAGAAGCTGGAGAGGAACTGGGGACAAGGGATGGAGGGACAGGACACAGGGAATGGCTCCCACTGCCAGAGGGCAGGGCTGGATGGGAGATTGGGAACTGGGAATTGTTCCCTGGCAGGGTGGGAGGGGCTGGGATGGAATTCCCAGAGCAGCTGGGGCTGCCCCTGGATCCCTGGCAGTGCCCAAGGCCAGGCTGGACACTGGGGCTGGGAGCACCTGGGACAGGGGAAGGTGTCCCTGCCATGGCAGGGGTGGCACTGGGTGAGCTTCCAGCCCAATCCAGTCTGGGACCCTATGATTAATTATGTGTGTTGTGTGTTTATTATCCCTGTTAAAAGATGCATGATGTTTGATAGCAAGGGGAGCAAAAAGGCTGGTTTTGGTGTGACAGTCAGATTCCCAGCTGGGCTAGAATTGTGCCTTCCAACATCCCATCCTCTCCACGGTCAGTGTCACCTGTAAAGACAGCACCTTGGGCTGGGATGGCAGCTGAGGTGGAGCTGCACTGCAGCACTGGCTGCTCCCTCTCGCTTGTTTTTGGGGCTGAAGGGTCTGACGGGGTTGTGAGAGCTGCTGGGGGTTCCAGCTCTGTGGAATGCTCTGCTGCTTTCCTCGTGCTGCTGCTGCAGAAAGCTGGGATGTGTTGGGGCAGCTGGTTTAGCTCTGGCTTCCCTGAGAACTCTGAAAAGTAGCTGGTGAGTTTGCTGTAGGAAAGGTGCAGCCGGTGCCGGCAGCAAATAAGTGCCTCTGATATGAGTTAATGTTGGGTGGGCAATTTGCATAATTAGATTCAGTTTAATGAGGAGTTGCTGGCAGAGGCTGTGGCGGCACATTCGGTGGGTTTGCATTGCCATCTGCTGGGCAGTCGGGCTGCCAGGGAATCCAGCCTCTCACCAGGCATGTGCCAGCAGCCCCCTCAGCCGGGAGGGGACCCCCATGTCCCCCCCGAGCGCTGGGGTGCCCGCAGAACGTTTTCTTAGGTGTTTTTCCTGCAGTAAGTTCTCTATTTCCCCCAGCAGAAAGGCTCCTTGGCATGGCTGAGCCCTGCAGCTGGCCCGGGCGGGCTGCTGCTGGCTGCCTTGCCTGCCTCCTCTGGCAGGGATGCTGCTCTCTCCAGTGCTGTGTCAGCTAGGCTTTTCCCTCCCCAGCTGCTGACAGTGAATCCTGAGCATCGCTTCTCCTGCCTGGCGCACATCCAGGCCTCGGCTCAGCTCTCGGGCGTGGTGTGGAGCGACGTGAGCGAGAAGCGCGTGGAGCCGGCCTTCGTCCCCAACGTGAGTAGGGACCTGTCCTGTCCGAGCTGGGGCTGTTCCTCACGCTGCAGGAGCCGCTGTGAGAGAGAGCAGGGCTTTGCTGAGCAGGGAGGGGTTGCTGGGTCTCTGCTGCGCCTCACCTGAGTCTGTCTGTGTCCTGGCAGAAGGGCCGCCTGCACTGCGACCCCACCTTCGAGCTGGAGGAGATGATTCTGGAGTCAAGGCCCCTGCACAAGAAGAAGAAGAGGCTCGCAAAGAACAAGTCAAGGGATAACAGCAAAGACAGCTCGCAGTCTGTATGTGCTCCCTGGAGTAACATGCAGCTGGGAAGGGCTGGATCTGGGCGGGTGTTGCAGCTGTTACTGCCACACTGCTGGAGCCATGGGTTTGTTTTGGTGAAAACATTTGTCCATGGAGTCATTCCAACAACCACGTATCCTCTTATGGGAGTTTGATCAGACTTTCACAGTAGTGGGTACTTTGGGAAGTGAGATGAGCAGCAGAGGTCTGGTGTGTTCAGCCTCTGTCCCTGCACAGCCCCAGGCTGGGCACGAGGCAGCAGCTCCCTGTGTGCCTTGGCAGGGACTCCCACACGTGGGCTGTGTGCTGGGGTCTCCCCACGCTGCCTGAGCTCCCTTTGGGCTGACAGCACTCCCAAAATACAGGATACATGGAGAAACATGTTATGTTTATGTCAGGAACGGTGTGATCTGTGTTTATAGAAAACTGCTGCCATGGATGGCACCAGCCCCTGGTGAAAGCCAGCCCTGCTGCCTCCAGCTGTTGGGCTGAGGTTCAGGAGCGTGGGGGCTCCTGCCCACAGCTGGGAGTGCTGGGGGCTGCAGGCAGCAGTGAGATGCAAATGGGGCTGCTTATGCATGTTTTGTTTTTCTTCAATAGGAAAATGACTATCTCCAGGAATGCCTTGAAGCTATCCAGCAGGACTTTGTCATCTTCAACAGAGAGAAGTGAGTGTGTGGGGTGTTTTTTTATGGAAAAATACTCCTTTTTCTGACTTCCCTCAGGAATCAGTGCCAGTGCCTGACAGCCAGGAGCACCTTGCTGCCAGCCTAGCCCCAGGTGACTGGTGTCAGCAGAGGAGCTCAGGTCTGCCTGTGGATGAAAAATGGCTCTATCCACAACGGGGGGCAAGATCAAGGATTATTAATTGCCATTAAATAAAATATGCTGTAGACAGACTTCTGGGATTTGACATATGTGTGTGACACTGCCTCCATTCCCCCATGGCATCTGCTCACCCATCCTGCTTTTAGCAGATGATGTTTTGGGAAATGAAGGCGAGGAAGGTTGGACTCAATGATTGTGGAGATCTTTAACACGTAGAATAGATTCACAGGATCATTCAGGTTGGAGAGGTCCCTGGTGGGAATCAGCAGGCAGTGAAAGTGCTGGATTAAAGCCACAGCTTCCCCAGGGTTGGGGCTGCTTGCTGGGTCTGTAAGCAGAGAGTGGGGCAGGCTCTGTGGAGGAGGGGTTGGCAGGAGCCCGGCTGTGCTGTGGGTGCTCATGGCCAAGGTCTGGGTGGGCTGAAGCCTTACAGGCTGTTTTGGGGCGTTTCAGAGCAGCTCAGTGTGGTTTGCTGGTACGCTGGGCTGTGTCATGACCCGTTGGTGAGCTCTGGGAGGACTCCATTCTCCATGTCTCTGCTGTAGGCACCTCCCGAGCAGGGAGTGGGCACAGGGGTCCTGACCCCTGCCCACTGCTGGGGTGTTTGCTGTGGGGACAGCTCTGTAACTCCTGTTCCTCCGCTCCCACAGGCTAAAGAAGAGCCAGGAGCAGCCCAGCGAGTCCGTGTCTGCCTCTGAGACCACCGAGGAGGCCGAGGCCGAGCCCCTGCACATGTGCAGCTCCGTGTGCTCCTCGGGCAGCAGCTAGGCCGGGGCCGGCCGCCCGCCCTCACCTGCCCTCAGGTGCGCCGAGCACCCGAGCCCACCGGACAGCACCGGCAGCTGCCCTGGGAGCTGGAGCACGCCAGATTCACACAGGACTGCCCCGGCCATGGATGGCCAGCCCAGGAGCCAGATTCACACAGGACTGCCCCGGCCATGGATGGCCTGCCCAGCCCAGCTCCCCCTGAGAGCTGGAGCACGCCAGATTCACACAGGACTGCCCCGGCCGTGGATGGCCAGCCCAGGAGCCAGATTCACACAGGACTGCCCCGGCCATGGATGGCCTGCCCAGCCCAGCTCCCCCTGAGAGCTGGAGCACGCCAGATTCACACAGGACTGCCCCGGCCGTGGATGGCCTGCCCAGGAGCCAGATTGCCACAGGACTGCCCCAGCCATGGATGGCCTGCCCAGGAGCCAGATTGCCACAGGACTGCCCCAGCCATGGATGGCCTGCCCAGGAGCCAGATTGCCACAGGACTGCCCCAGCCATGGATGGCCTGCCCAGGAGCCAGATTCACACAGGACTTCCCTGTCCATGGATGGCCAGCCCCGCACCATGGCTGCCTGTCAGGGGAAGATACGGCCTATGCAACTTGTCAGGGGAGGAGATCAACTCATTTAGTCTTTCTGTTTTAATGTCAGGTTGCTGATCTACACGTTTTTAATGCAGTGAGAGGACAGGGAACGAAGCCACGTCCTTGGGCCCCACGGGGAGACACAAGGAGCAAGGAGGAAGGCCAAAGAGGTGGTGTGAGTTTGGTTTTGGCACTCCCTGTTCACAAATGCTGCTCTGGGGATGGGCAATCCCTGTGCAAACCAGAGCAGCCCCGGGGCTCTGGCACCAGCTCCTGGGAGCCTCCAGCTGCTTGGGTCCTGCAGCACATGGGTGTCCCAGGCACCTCCTTGTCCCTGTGTCACCTGTCAGTTCCTTTCCTGACTCAAGGCAAATAAATGTTTTGTGTGCACTCCATGGATTCTTCAGGGGCTGGGTAATGGTTCAATGTGTATTTGAGATGCATTTAAAATGTTTTCTTCCTTGACATGGCTGCTGCAGGCAGTGAGGAGCTGTGGGATGGGTTGGAGGGTCTGGCTCCATGTGCCCAGCTTCAGAGGACACAGTTTATCACAGGCTGAGGTTTTGTTGGAGGCAGAGTGGGTGGCCTTGCAAGGCTGCTTGGTTATGAAAGACAGGAATATTGTATTTCACCCTTCGATTTACTTTATTTTCAGTGTAAAGTACAAGTACTGTATATAATTTGCCAATACCTGTCTTAACTTCTTAATAAGACGGGAAATCTTCCCTTGCTCCAGCTGTGGGTGTTGCCTTTCTCGTTCACTGTATTGATGTTGAACCTGCTGCAGAGGGGTTTTTGGTTGCTGTGAACCCGAGCCCTGCGGTGCCACACAACTGCCCCAGGTGCGTGGGGGGAGCACAGTCACCATCAGCCACCAGCAGCTGTTTGTGCCAGACACTGGCAGGCTGCAGTGTTTGCATCCCTGCTGGGTATTCCCAGTGCAGAAATGGATGGGAGATATTTTTAACAGATCAGATTCTGTCAGGACCAGTTTTGCTGCGGTTTTTGTTTCCATGAACAAACCAGAAAGGCAGAATGGTACAAAATGATCTTCCACAGGCAAGGGCATGGTGTGTGTGTCTCCCACAGTTTTATGTGGGAATCAGTGGCTGCACTTGTGCAGAGATGTGTTTTCATGGAAGTCTTTAGGGCTGTGCAGGAGGAGGGCAGCTGCAGCTCTCTGTCCAGTTATTTTATATATCTGCATGGTTATTTTCAGGGCAGAGCCAGAGATGCTGTCAGGCCCGGGGTCCCTGGTGTCAGCCATGGGTCCTGCACACCCCATGCCTCGTTAGGAGCTGTGTTAATGATGGCTCGGGAGCTTGGCCAGTCATTGAGAGAGTGCTGAAATCACTGTGTCCTCCTGCTCCTTCTCCAGCCACAGGAGGGCACCTGCCCAGGCTCTGACCCCAGGCTGTGCTGGGGAACCTGCCCTCTCTGCCCCCAGTAACTTCCTGTCTCTTTACTGGGTACCAGGGAGGCCCAATTACCTTGTCTCACCTGTCAGAGCTCACCTTTGTGTGCAGGGGCTGCTCTGGCCCCTTTGCTGTGCTGAGCAGCCCCTGCTCTCCACACGGGCAGCCTGGTCCTCTCCTGGGGCTCTGTGCTCACCCTGTGTCTCCATCCACATCTCTCAGCTGGAGCACCAGCCCTCTCCTGGCACAGCAGATCAGGCTCAAGCCGTGTATTTATTCAGGAGTTATGAATTACAGGTGATTTACTCCAGCAGTGTGGGTAGGGTTTTACAGCGGACTCTGTTGCACTATTTAGAAACTTCCTGTAAATAACAGCAAAATTTTGGACTATTGGAGTGACGAGGAGTGGTGCTGATCTTTTGACCAAACCATCCCACAGATGGGTGATGAAGATACATCCTCTTCAGCCAGAAGCTGTCAGGCCAGGAGAGGTGTTGGCAGTTACAGGACATGTGTAGTTGATGTTTTCATCACTTTCCTTAGGACAAGAGACAGTGGGCCCTGTGGTGGGGGCTGGTGTGTGTGGGGAGGAGCTGGTCTGCTTCTGAAACTGAGCCTTCTCAGCCCAAGCCCTCTCTCTGTCACTCACCTGTTCCCCTTGCAGCACTGCTCTTCTCCAGTGCATTGTGCAAAACAGCTCAGCAGCACCTGGCACAAACCAGGAGGGCTTCTGGGGGATGCCAGGGAATGGCTCCTTCCCAGGGGAAACCCTCTGGGTGGGTCCTGGCTGCCTGGGCAGCACCTCTGGAATCCAGCAGTGCATCCCCAGCGATGTGCTGGGGACACTGTTGAACCTGAATCCCTGAGACCAGCACCAGGACACAGAGCTGTGGGGTCACTGTGCTGAGTGGGAGAGACACCGTGGACACAGCACTGAAGTGCTTGGTTTGGGTCGAGAGAAATATTTGGGCATAACCTCACCAGAGCCCATAGGGGACAAGGTTTCATTGCCACCTGTTTGCACTCAGTCCCTGGAGAAGAAATGGCACAAAAAGAGCAATTGGTAAAGGGACAAATGATAGGAACGACAGTGACAACAGCTCAGCGTTATTGTCAGAACCCCCGTGGAGGGTTTCAGTGCTCCTGCCCCCGTGCCCCACTCTGGGCCCCTCTTGTGTCCCCATTGCTGTGTCCCTGTAACGAGCCAGTGCCAGCTGAGCCCAGCTCAGTCCTGTTGGCCCTACACACCTTTGTGGCTCCTGCCAGGGTGTCCCATGTCCAGCTCATCCCATCCACAATGCAGTCCTGGGGTCTGATCCTCTCTGCTCCCTGTGCCACTCCCGTGGGTGTTCCCTGGCCCTGGCACAGGCTGGGCTGGGGATGGCTGTGGTGCCCGTGGTGGTGCCCGTGGTGGTGCCCTTGTTCTGGCTGAGCCCTGGCTGCTGCTGCTGCTGAGCAAACCTCACAGTGAAGTTGTGACAGAGCCCTGGTCCCATGTCCCAGCTTGGAAGGTGTCACTGACAGCTCTGGGCTGCACCTCCACTACAGCCAGAACACAGGAATTTTCTGTACATAAATATTTAAATACCTGTATTTTTTTGTATGACAGATTTATACAGTGTGTGCCATTATCTGCTGTGAAAAGTCTACAGCACCTATAAATTATTCTCCTTTAATCACTTGCCATGAGATTGTTTTCTTGTCTCTGTTGTGTTACAAAGTTTTGCAAAGTTGCATATTTTTAAGTGTTTGCATTGAATTCCACAGCCTTCCTTGGGAATTTTGTGCATAAGACAAATGGCAGGTCAGGTCCTGATGTTTCTTCTGTTGCCAATTCTCTATTACTCCAGAGCTTGCCAAAAAGAGTCTAAGAGTAATAAAATAATAGCAAAAATACCAGTAATATGGACTTGACCCTGGACTGAAATCCTGCTGCCTTGGGAGGGTATTTTTAAAAACTATTTCAGTGCATATATATGTAAATATATCTTTGTATTTTATGTTAATACATTCCCGTAATTTTCTTGCATGACAATTTTACCACATCACAGAATATTTAAGTTATGACAAGGTTGTGTTTTTGCAGATACTGTCGGAAGCCATTGCACACGTGGAGTAATAAATGTGTATTTTTAACATTGCCAAGGATTTGGTGTCATTTCCAGGGTATTGATGCACGAAGGCACGGAAGCGTCCAAACGCTGGAGTTCAGGAACGCAGCTGGAACCAGGGCTGGTGGGACACTGCCAGCCAGCACAGAGCTGGGTGGGATGGGAGCTGTGGGACCTCCAGCTCAGGAACAGGCGCTGGAAGGGGAACAGCCAGCCCCAGGCGTTCCGTGTGCCCCTCTCGGTGCCAGCCGAGGACCCGACCTCGCTGTGGCACGAAGGGCACAGCAGCCACGGCTCACAGGGGTTTGGTATTTCCCCACAGAGCCCTGGATTACACATCTTAACCTCAATAAAAGCACCCCTGGAAGTGTCAGGAGATCTCTGCTTTTCCTCTTTGATCGCCTTTTCAGTGCAGCAATGATTTATCTTGCTTGTACCGTGCTGCTCGCTGGTTGCAGCGCAGACACAGCTCTCAGAGATGCTGCTCACTTCAAAGGAGCGGTGCAGGCTGAGACAGTCCATGGCTGAGCCTGGACTCGTCCCTTCTGCACCCTCCTGGGTGTCCCCAGGGACCAAGGGCAGCCGCTGAGCTGGGCTGTGCACTGCAGGGGGAAAGGTGAGGGTCACAGAGGGAGGGCAGTTTCACACACACAGGGAAATCTGAAAAAAAAAAAACCAAAAAACCCCTGAAATCCAGGGCAGGGGAAGCTGAGGGACTGAAACACCCACAGCAGCCAGGAGAGCTCAGTGTCTGCCAGCCCTGTGCCATCACCACTGTGCCTAAACCCTAAACTGTGGCCCCTGGAATTTGCCGGGGACCAACGACCCTCATCAACCAGCTTTGTCTTTCTTACCTGCTGCAATTGGTCCTGCTGCTGATCAAGGTGCTGGATGTGAGGGAAATCACAGAACCACAGAATCCCAGAGTGGTCTGCATGAGAAGGGACCTTAAAGCTTGTTCCACCCTGCCATGGGCAGGGACACCTTCCAGTGTCCCAGGGTGCTCCAAGGCCAGGCTGGAGCAAGTGACCAGCCTGGCTTTGGACACTGCCAGGGATCCAGGGGTGCCACAGCTGCTCTGGGCACCTGTGCCAGGGCCTGACTCTGTCCTGTGGCAGTGGGAGGCCATGCAAAATAAAAACAAACAAAAAAGACACAGTGAGCATGGAAAGCCAGGGATAAGCATGGGGATAGTTCAGTGCCTGCCTGCCAGCTCGTTTGTTCCCTAAGGAGCACTGTCCTTCAGGGAACTGGGGTCCATCCCTGAGGAGCACTGCTGTCCTGAGGGAATTGGGGTCCATCCCTGAGGAACACTGCTGTTCTCAGGGAATTGGGGGTCTATCCCTAAGGAGCACTGCTGTCCTGAGGGAATTGAGGGGTCTATCCCCAAGGAGCACTGCTGTCCTGAGGGAATTGGGGTCCATCCCTGAGGAACACTGCTGTTCTCAGGGAATTGGGGGTCTATCCCCAAGGAGCACTGCTGTCCTGAGGGAACTGGGGTCTATCCCTGAGGAGCACTGCTGTTCTCAGGGAATTGGGGGTCTATCCCCAAGGAGCACTGCTGTTCTGAGGGAATTGGGGTCCATCCCTGAGGAACACTGCTGTTCTCAGGGAATTGGGGTCCGTCCCTGAGGAGCACTGCTGTCCTGAGGGAATTGGGGGGTCTATCCCCAAGGAGCACTGCTGTCCTGAGGGAATTGGGGTCCATTCCTGAGGAACACTGCTGTTCTCAGGGAATTGGGGGTCTATCCCTAAGGAACACTGCTGTTCTGAGGGAATTGGGGTCCATCCCTGAGGAACACTGCTGTTCTCAGGGAATTGGGGTCCATTCCTGAGGAACACTGCTGTCCTGAGGGAATTGGGGTCCGTCCCTGAGGAGCACTGCTGTCCTGAGGAATTGGGGTCCATTCCTGAGGAGCACTGCTGTCCTGAGGGTATTGGGGTCAATCCCTGAGGAGCACTGCTGTCCTGAGGGAATTGGGGTCCGTCCCTGAGGAGCACTGCTGTCCTGAGGGAATTGAGGGGTCTATCCCCAAGGAGCACTGCTGTCCTGAAGAATTGGGGTCCATCCCTGAGGAGCACTGCTGTCCTTCAGGGAACTGGGGTCCATCCCTGAGGAGCACTGCTGTCCTGAGGGAATTGAGGGGTCTATCCCCAAGGAGCACTGCTGTCCTGAAGAATTGGGGTCCATCCCTGAGGAGCACTGCTGTCCTTCAGGGAACTGGGGTCCATCCCTGAGGAGCACTGCTGTCCTCAGGGAATTGGGGGTCTATCCCTAAGGAGCACTGCTGTCCTGAGGGAATTGGGGTCCATCCCTGAGGAGCACTGCTGTCCTCAGGAAACTGGGGTCTATCCCTGAGGAGCACTGCTGTTGTCAGGGAATTGGGGTCCGTCCCTGAGGAACACTGCTGTTCTCAGGGAATTGGGGGTCTATCCCTAAGGAGCACTGCTGTCCTGAGGGAATTGAGGGGTCTATCCCTGAGGAGCACTGCTGTCCTGAGGGAATTGGGGTCCATCCCTGAGGAACACTGCTGTTCTCAGGGAATTGGGGGTCTATCCCTAAGGAGCACTGCTGTCCTCAGGGAACTGGGGCTCCCTCCCCACAGCAGGCACAAGCTGGGGACTCCGCAGAGCCAGGGCTGTGCTGCCAGTCAAGGGCACGGCGCGTCTCCGCGGTGTCCCTGACCCAGAGCCTGCAGGAAAGCTGTCCAAAGGAATTAGGGCCAGACACGGTGTGGGTGCCACGGGGGGGTTCCTGCCGGCCCAGCCTCTCCTGGCACCGGAGAGCTGCAGAGATGCTGCTGGCTCTGCTCCTGCCCTGGGAGGAGCCTGGGGCAGCTGTGCTGGCTCTGACAGCTCCCTGACAGAGGGAATAAATGCAAACCCACCCTCCCTGAGGGAACGGCTGGCAGGGCCTAAGCCTTGGGCTGCCACAGAGGGTGGAGGGACCTAAACTGGGTGATGTGGGACAGGGAACGGTGGCTCTGCTGGGTCCTCACTGGCACAAACCAGGCCAACTGTGGGAAAAGGGACATTTGCAGCACAGGGACCTCACAACTTCCTTTGCCAAGTGTTCACAAGCTTGGGGTACTGGGGCGTCCCTGTCACCCCATGGACGTTGGGGTGGTGGGGAGGTCACTGCCATCAGACTGTGACTTCTATCTTTCCCATGCCTTATGGACTTCCCACTGCTGTAATTTAAGCTCTATTCAGGATGAAAAGAGATCATAGAATCATAGATAGTTTGGGCTGGAAGGGACCTTAAAGCTCATCTCATTCCACCCCCCCTGCCATGGCAGGAACACCTTCCACTAGATGTTAATTGCCTTGGTGCAATTTTCAGCGAAAATAAGAAAATCAACAAATTAAATAAATTAAATTAAATTTAAAATTAAATATAAAACATCCAAACAAATACATTCCCATGTGCTTAACACAGAAATTACTGCAGCATTAAGCTGTGAAATGTAGGTCATATCAGATAATCAAAAAACCCCCAGCAAAAAAATAAATCCCTCCCTGGTTTATATTTGTGGGTTCATTCCTAATTCATGGATTCATGTATCTGGAGCTGCTCTATGTGTGATTCCAGCCCCCACCCACAAATCAGATCCCTGCTTGTGCACCCTGCTCTGTTTCTCGTGCCTAGCTCAGACAGAGCAGGAGAGCCAAGCCTGGCAGTGCCAGGGAAATCAGTGTCTCATGGACAGGCCATGGCATCTCACCAGCACCGGAACCGGCGTGGGCCGAGGGGAAGCCAGGCCCCTCTCCTGGAGCTGTGGGTTCATCTGCAAACCACGGGGCAGGAGGCAAACCAAGGGAGCACGGCTGAGGAGAAGGGAGGGACTCTGCCCAAAATACCATCACCAGCCTCTCCCCCTCCAAGGGAGCACAGTCACCTGCAAGTCACGATGGGATGGTCCCAGCCTCACCCAGAAAAACTCAAAGGAAGAAAACAACAAAATGGACTCGGGTGGATCAACCACTTCCACCATTTCGTGGTTGCCAACCAAGTTTATTCCAAGCAAGGAGCAGACAGGAACGGAAAGCCACTCCTGGAGGTACATGCATGGCTCTGCAGCCAGAGGTTCACTCTGTGTACACCTTTAAATATAATACCTGGGCTAGAATAATCTTTATAAAAAAGTGTGTTGCATGCACCTGGCCTCCAAATGAGCCCCAGTATTGCGTATTAGACTCACACTCAGTTCTTGAAAAACCGTATAAATGATCTTTAAAAAACAAGGCTGACAGAAGGACATCAGCCCACGGCATGGCCAGGTCCTGGAGGGCCAGCACCACTCTGCCCCAGGGCACAGGGCTGCACTCACCCCTGAGCTGTGGCCACCGAGGGACACACGGGCTGGGGGTGGCTCTGGCTGGAAACCACGGCAGTGCTCGTCTGTTGTAAGTCCTTGGATGAGAGCGGGCAGCGGCTGCTGCTGGGAAGGAGCGTGATCCAGCCGGGATGTGCCTTCATGCCCACGCGGGCCCGCAGCCCTGGGGCCGGGCGGTGCCGCATGCACAGGGAGGGAAGGGCTTTCCTAGCAGCTAGCGAGGGAACACGCACAGAGGACCCAACGGGGAGCGCTACCTCGGGGATCGCTCTATTTCTACCTACGAGGGAAGGGCTGGCGCAGCCGGCGAGCTCGGGAGCAGCCCCCGGGCCCCGTCCTGGCTGGAGCCGGCGGGACCGGCGCGGGGACGGCGTCAGGACAGAGAGGTGATGTTGGACCTGCCGCCCGGCGGGGCCATGATCTTCTGCGCCGTGCGCCGGGCAATGTGGTCATCGGCCTGGGACCCTGCGGAGAGCAGAGAGAGGGGCAGTCCCACTGCTGAAATGCCACAAGCACAAAACGTTTCCTCAGGAAATACTAATACTTTCATTATATGCCATTGTGGCCACTCTATGAGCATGGCACCGTTTGGAATGGCTGTATTTGCCTGAACTTAATTTTTCATTGTTTGTTTCTGGAAGATTTAAAAGTGGCTTTCCTAGAAATAAATTCTGTATATAACAAAATGTGGGGACTGGTAGCATTTATCAAGCAATATGGGACCCATGTGATCCAACCAGGTAAAAACCATTATGGAAGTGGTTTTAGGGCAGAGCATTGGCTTTCCAAATTCCCGACAGCTGCTTTCTGCAGCCCAAATGATGCTGAATCACTGCCTGCTCTGGCTCCTGGGAACAGAGCCCCCACCAGGCTTTGTGCATTGACATAAATACTGTGGAGCACTCCAGCGCTTTCTGTGCTGCACGCGGTGCCTTGGCTGCAGCCACAGGACACCGCTGAAGTTCCTGTGGCTGAGCCCAGCTGGCAGTGCCCCCGCCCAGGCCCTCCCCTGGCCCCACGTACCGGACAGGCTGAAGCCGGACTGGTGCAGGTTGCGCACGGGCGGCGCCGCGGCTTTGCCGGCGCAGGGTGCGACGCGCGGGGCCGCGGCCTTGACGCTGGCCGGCACCTCGTGCACCGGCCCGTCGTACATCCCCCGGGGCACGCCGTGCACCTCGGCCAGCTGCAGGGACAACAGGGTCAGCCACGGTCACCCTAGCGATCATCCTCCTCTCCACTGTCCTCCTCAGCGGGAACTACACCCTCAGCCCTCGCAATCACCCAAGAGCCTCTATACCTCATTTTCTCCTGCTGGCCCCTTGCTATAACATGATACATGTCTATGCTCGCTGAGACCAACCGTGCCCCTTTCGACCTAACAGAAGGAGAATCCGAACTAGTATCCAGATTCAATGTAGAGTATGCAGCAGGGCCTTTCACACTCTTCTTTTTAGCTGAATACGGCAACATCATACTCATGAATACGCTGACTACTATCCTGTTCTTCAACCCAAGCCTCTTCAACCCCCTCAAGAACTATTCCCTGTCGTACTAGCCACAAAAGTCCTGCTCTTATCAGCAGGATTCCTACGAATCCACACCTCTTACCCATGATTCCGGTATGACCAGTTGATACACCTACGATGAGAAACCTTCCTGCCGCTCACACTGGCCCTGTGCCTCTGACATAGCAGCACGCCAATCTGCTACACGGGCCTCCCTCCTCACCTGAGGCCCTACTGGAAATGTGCCTGAACACTAAGGGTCACTGTGGTAAAGTGAACATGGAGCCCTCTCATTTCCTAGCACTTAGAAAAAGCAGGAATCGAACCTACACTAGAGGAATCAAAACCCTCCATACTTCCTTTATATTACTTTCTAGTAGGGTCAGCTAATTAAAGCACCTGAGTTGCATTTAGGGGATGCAGGGTAATGGCCTGCGGACTTTAGCAGAAATTAAGAGGGTTTAACTCTGAGGCAGCGGCCTCCAGCTGTGCCAGGGGAGATTCGGGCTGGGTACAGGAACATTCCTCCATGGAAAGGGCTGCCCAGCCCTGGCACAGCTGCCTGGCCCTGGCACAGGGGCCCGGGGCTGCGCTGGAGTCCCCATCCCTGGAGGGATTTCAAAACCAGTGTGGATGTGGCACCTGGGGACATGGGGCAGTGGTGGCCGTGGCAGAGCTGGGAGAATGATGGTCTTCAAATGACTTTCAACCTGGCCTTGGACACCTCCAGGGATGGGGCATCTGCACCTTCTCTGGGTCCCATCCCCACCGTGCAGGGAGCTGGCACATCCCCATCCTGCCCCCCAGGCACCCCAGACACCCTGAGGAACACCAGAGCCAGGGCTCCTGCCTCTGCAGTTAATGTGGGTCACTGATTCCTGCTCTGCCTTTGTGCAGGATGCAGAATTACAGTGTCTGCAACAGCACACAGAAAAGGGAAGGAGGACAAAGCTGTTAAGAAGCTCTTTACATATTTGCATGTCTTTGTGTCTCTTTAAACAGCTGTGCCAGCACAGGGGAGGATTTATCTTACTATATTCCAGTACCTACAGGCCCTTACCCTCCAAAGGCTGCAGAGCAGACACTGGGAATACAGCAACAGAAACTTCTCTAGCACAGGTAAGAGAGGAATTCCTCCCTCTACATCATTACAAAGAAGTCATATCTTTGCTTTGTAACAGTGTAATAGGCTAATAAAACTGTCATTATTAGCTCTAATACTAAGAATTCTTGACTGAGGAGCCAGGCAGCTACACGAAAACACACAGAAAGAAATAGCATTGATAATATTCCTGCTGCTGTTGCAGGTCTGCCAGCACAGCAGCTCCAATACACTACAGCTGAGAGATTGTGATCAAAACAAGGGATTATGGCAAATAAAACTCTCCTTACCCTGTTTCTTGCCTTTATCCTTTTATAAACGAAGTCAGGGAATGTCTTCCTAGGGATGAAGCGACCTGAGCCCTGGGTGACACACAGATTTCCATCTTCAAGGACAACTCTTCCCTGACTTATGACCAAGGTTGGGACCCCGTGGCACTCAGTGCCTTCAAATATGTTGTACTCCACATTCTGGAAAAAGCAAACCCTGATACTCAGTGCCTGCAGGATTTAAGAGGAGGCGAACAATGCCCCCCATTTTTGGGCACTGCTCCTCGTGCACCATCAGTCAGAACTAACCAACCCCCCGTACTTCAAATAACAAGATTCCAATGGGAAGCAAACTGGAAGGGAGAAAATAAACCTTAAAACCAATCATATTAAACTACAGCAATAGTTTAATACTTTTTAATAAAATATATTTATATTATTATATTCTTTATATATTATTTATGGAATATTTAAATTTTGTATTATATTAAGATTAATACCATTATATATTAAACTATAGCAATAGTTTAAACCATATTAAACTGCAACTAATACACAATGCAGTTCAGCAATAGTTCAATACTTCAGTTCAGCACTGACATTTTTCTAGTCAACAGCAAATACACGGACCTTAAGATTTCCTTACCAGATGTCAGCTGTCTTGGAGTGCTCACTCAGTACCAATCCCACCCTTTACAGCAATAAAAGGATATTTTCCTACTATTTTTAGAATCAAATGCTAGGTCCTTCATCAGTTTACCCACACAGACAACTCCTCCCGTGCTGAATAATCTGATCTAACTAAAGCCATGCATTGCCTTCCAGATCTCTTCTGACTGTAAGACCAGCCCTAGAAAATGATTTAAAATGTATTTTACCGAGTGGTGGGTTTTTGCAGAGATGATTTTCGTAGCCTTGGGGTTCCAGAGCACCAGGTCTGCATCAGCACCCACAGCCACGCGCCCCTTCCTGGGGTAGCAGTTGAAGATCTTGGCAGCATTGGTGCTGGTCACTGCCACAAAATCATTCTCATCCATCTTCCCGGGGACCTGGGGAGCAGGAAACATTCCAGGTGGACAAGGGTTGTGGGCAGGTCCCTCCCCATGGCTGGGCATGGGCTGTCCCCTGGCAGGAGCCACTGCCCCCAGCCCTGTGCCCATGCAGGTGAGGGTCTGCTCTGCCACAGGGCTGTGTTACAGGGGAGGGGGATGTGAGGATGAGCCTTGTCCCTGTGGCATAAAGGATATGAGAGACAGGTTTTATTTTCCTTGGACTCCAAAGGCTGAGGTCTCTGAAAAACAAGACCTTCACTGGTTGGCTCCAGCTCCTGCACAGGCATCTCAGGATCACTGAAGAGGGTTGAGGACAGCCCAGTGAAGAAAGACTGGAAGTGAACCCAACCAGTGCTGTTTCTTTACCATCTTCATCCGTCATCTTAAGAAAAGTTCTATTTCTCTTTGAACAAAGCCCATCTAAGAGAGGTTTCAGGGTGGCTTGGCTCCCAAGCTCCTGTAGTCTGCACAGGGACATCTGCTCTGTGGGATGCAGGATAGAGCTCCCCAGGGATGCTGCTGGCAGGCAGATGTGCACTGGGGTGCAGGGACACGGACTGATGCCAGCCTTGGATCACAGCCTTGCTGCCAGGCACACAGGGGTGACAGGAGCCTGCTGGGGTCACCTGGCAGCCTGAAGCACGGCCACAGTCACCTCCCACAGGAGAGACATCCTCTCCCCATCCACCTCCCCAGCCCTCTGTGAGCACCAGGGGACAGGAGCACCCCATCACCCTCAGGAGAAAGCGCTGCAGAGACTCCCTGGTGACTGAGCAGAGCAGAGGGTGGTCCCTGCACGGCAGCCTTCA
Source organism: Molothrus aeneus (assembly GCF_037042795.1). Classification (NCBI taxonomy): domain Eukaryota; kingdom Metazoa; phylum Chordata; class Aves; order Passeriformes; family Icteridae; genus Molothrus; species Molothrus aeneus. Next base: position 35,594,981 of record NC_089653.1, on the reverse strand, counting down.
AAGACACCGTGCAGGCATTTGTGTGTCTCAGTCTGTCGTCAGCAGCTCTCTGAAGCTGCAGCAGTGTCTAGACAGTGTCACTGCTGTGCCTTGTCTGCATTAAGGAGACTGTGACAGCCAGGAGCCCAGGCTCAGCTCCCTGCAGCACCTACCACGCACTTCTCCCAGACGATGGCCATCCTCTCCTCGACGCCGTTGGTGCCCTCGGGGATCAGGGTGAAGTTGTCCTTGCCCACGGCCTTCTGCGCAGTGGTGAAGGTGCAGTGGGCACTGCCCGTGACCTGCAGGTCTCCGCTGGGGAGAGGACAGGGCAGGGCTCAGGGAGGGGGGCACTGATGGCCCCCCCAGGCTGGCAAAGCCCCCCTTGCTGGGCAGACCACGGGGCCCAGAGGCTCATGGGCTTGGGCCCCACAGCGATGCCGGTGCTGTAAATGGCATCGGGTGGGCACGGGCAGGATGCAGACAGGGCAGGGCAGGTGTGCCCAGGTGTGCCACGGGACCCACCTGGAGAGCAGAGTGCTGAGGTGATCGGGCGTGCTGGGGTCGGGGCTGACGGGCGGGGACGTGACCAAGGCGGCGGCTTTGGCCCAGTTTTTGCTCCAGTAGTGGGAGCCATCCGTGCCCAGGCTGGCCGTGATGGGCTCCCCGTACACCACGGCACCTGCAGAGCGAGGGGCTGTCAGGGCAGCACGGCACACCCGCGGCCCTGCCAGAACCACACACGCAGCTCCACTCCTTCAGCACTGCCAGCACTTCAGGGCCTCGCTAACCCTTCACATTATCTCAGGTGACTGGGAGATGCTGTCAAAGCAAGTTCTGGATCTGTCTGTCCCCTCCTTACACCAGGCACACATTCCTACAAGCTGTCATGCCTTCCTTTAAACCAAACCTGACTCTGTCTGGCAGCCACCGGGCCGGGGGAAGCGGTGACTGTGCTCCCCCTTCCACCCTGCTCCCCACAGGACTGATCCCAGCCCTTCCCACTCCACCCCCAGCCACAATTTGGAGCTTGCTCCACATCTGTTTTTCATTCAGTTCACACCAAACGATGACAAGTGGATTATTCCCCGTTTCTCAGCTGTGTCTGCCTAGACGGAAGTGTCACAGCTTCCAACACATCCAATCCTCCCAGCTCCAAGCAATTAGCTCTGGCACAGCCTGCCATGGAAACCAGCACGAGCCTCAGCGCCCTCAGTGTGGGGGAGCTCAGGAGATGAGGACTTCTCAGACCTCACAGTCAGAATGAGATTCCTGGCTGGATTCAGAGGTTCAGTGATTGCCTGTGCAGGCCAGTGTTACCTTTCCTCTTGGCTTGAGCCAGGACATCTGCAGCCCCCCTGCTCATGACCTTGGTGACATAGAGGGGGCAGTTGGCCTGCCTGGCGATGGTGATGGCACGGAACACAGCCTCTGCCTCCACCTGCGGGCACAAGAACACGACACAGGGGTCCCATGACACAGGTCTCCCACGACACAGGTGTCCCACGACACAGGGGTCCCATGACACAGGTGTCCCACGACACAGGGGTCCCACGACACAGGGGTCCCATGACACAGGTGTCCCACGACACAGGGGTCCCACGACACAGGGGTCCCATGACACAGGTGTCCCATGACACAGGGGTCCCACAACACAGGGGTCCCATGACACAGGGGTCTCATGACACAGGGGTCTCATGACACAGGTGTCCCATAACACAGGTGTCCCATGATACAGGGGTCCCATGACACAGGTGTCCCATGACACAGGGGTCCCACGACACAGGGGTCCCACGACACAGGTGTCCCATGACACAGGGGTCCCACGACACAGGGGTCCCATGACACAGGGGTCCCACGACACAGGGGTCCCATGACACAGGGGTCCCACGACACAGGTGTCCCATGACACAGGGGTCCCACGACACAGGGGTCCCATGACACAGGGGTCCCACGACACAGGGGTCCCAGCCCCTCTGCACGGTGGGGCTGGAGCTTGGAGCCAGGGCTGGTGGCGTTACCTCCTCGGGGCGGCTGAGGACGTGCCCCTCCGGGCCTGTAATCCCCAGCTCCAGCAGCCTCTTCTGCTCCTGGGGGCGAGGAGGAAGGAGAGAGCAGTCAGTGATGGGCACAGCCCCCTGGAGCACCATGGGACACAGCACACCCTGGCCAGAGCCACCTGAGGGCAGGTGGGACATGGGACACTCCCCGGGGACATCCCACTCCCCAGGGCCACCTTCCAGAGACCTGTCCTGAGCTGCAGAAATGCTCCTGCATGGGAGCTGCTGTGCCCCAGCAGCACCTCTGGACCCCCTCACCCCTCAGACCCACGGTTCTGGAGGAGGGGACTGACACCCAGGCTGCCCCAGGCTGCCCCAGCCACAGCAAAGGGAGAGGGATCCCAGCACCTGAGCCTGCTGGAGCTGCTCAGGAGCCCCTGCAGGAGGCAGGGATGGGCACGGGGATGTGAGGCTGTCATTGGGGTGCAGCAAGTGCCACCTCTCCCGAAGGTTCCTGTCCCTTTGCACCTCACCAAGCGGCACGGAGGAAAGGGAACCCGCAGTGACAGATGCTGAGATGAGCTCTGGGATGTCCCAGGTCACTCCTGTGGCATCTGAATGGAGATGTCCAGCACACAGCTCACCCTGTCCCTCTGCTGCTCTGTACCATGCAGCCTCCCAGGCAGCTGGCACTAAGGCAAGGATGTAATCCCACTCCATGGAGCATATCCCACAGCGTCCTTTAGAGGCCCCTGCTCTTAGAGCATGCCTATTTGTCTGTATTCTTGTCACAGATCTCCTCCAAGTTTGTCCCCAGGGCTCAAGTGTTACCATGCTGGCAGCTGACAGAAACACTGCTGCAGCTATGAGCTGCCTGGCTCCAGAGCCAGCTGAGGAACAGGTTTCCAGATAAAATCCCAGGAGGTGGGAATTAGCCTTTACCCTGTTTGTTCAAATAAACCCATTTGAAGGATTGGATCTGGCTTTCAGTTCAGCCTTCCTCCCACACCAGACGGAACGCTGGCATGACCATGAGCCTAAGGAACTGCCAGTCTAACTCCACCTTGTGTATCTGACCCAAGCTGGAGCCAAAACTGGCTTTTCTAAGGTAAAAAGCAAAAATAAGGCCCACGAGCAGAGGCTGCAACACCAAGGAATTCTCAGGTGCTGATGGTGGACTTAAATACTGCCCATGTCACAGACATTACTGCAAAAGCCTCAAACCTCCTGATATTTTCAAGTAATCCAACTCCTAAACACAACAGATAAGGGATAAAGCATCACTTAAGGCAGCCAGTCATCCTTTAGGAACCCCCAAAGTGCTTTTTGGGAACCCAAGCACCCACATGATCCATGAGGACACTGATGATTCCATGGAACACCCTGTTGCTCCTGTACCTGCTGCTACAGAGGGTCCCTTTCCCTCCAAGGCTTTGGGGCTCCAACTCCCAGGGCAGGGACAGGGGCAGGGGCAGGGGCAGGGGAAGGGGCTGGGGTTCCCCCCCAGGGCCCTGCTCAGCCCCGGGTCCCAGTGGGCACAGCCACGGTACCTCCTCGATGATGTCTCCGTTCTCCGCGTGCACCTGGGCGATGGCCCCCAGGTCCCGGAGGGCGCAGAAGATCTCGTACATCTGCCGAGACACAGGGGTGCCCCCTCAGCCCTGCCCCCTCAGCCCTGCCAGCTCCCACCGGGCTCGGAGCGAGGCCCTGCCTTTCCCTGCGTTCCCGTGTCCTACCTGGCCATCGGTGCACTGCAGCTTGTCCTTGTAAGCCATGAACACCAGGAAGGAGTTCACACCTTGAAAAAAGAAAATGACACGTGTGGCTTTGTCCCTTTGTCACTGCCCTGGTGTGGGCTGGGCAGGGGTGGTCGGACCAGGGGGTTGTTCTGGAGAGGGTTACACTGGAAGCAAAGCAAAGCCAAGGGCTGATGTGGGAAATGTCCCCACTGACCCCAAAGCTCAGGAGTTGTGAAAGACAATAAACCCCTACTTCATGGTGCACCTGAATGAAAAAAGAAACACCTTTTTGGAGTTAGGTACCCTCTGTGACTGCTCCAAATGCACACTCAGCTGCCTCACTCCCAGGCTGATTTCCCTCCAGTGGTGGCTTCAGTCTATGGCTTATTCTCAAATTTGGGACAAGGCATGGAGGGACAGGATACAGGGAATGGCTCCCAGTGCCAGAGGGCAGGGCTGGATGGGATATTGGGAATTGTTCCCTGGCAGGGTGGGCAGCCCTGGCACAGGTGCCCAGAGCAGCTGGGGCTGCCCCTGGATCCCTGGCAGTGCCCAAGGCCAGGCTGGACACTGGGGCTGGGAGCCCCTGGGACAGTGGGAGGTGTCCCTGCCATGGCAGGGAATGGGATCAGGTCCTTTCCAATCCAAACCATTCCACAATTCTATGAATTGCTGCTGTATTTTGTATGGATAGAGGCAATAAGCAATACCAAACATGATCAAATTACAGCTGTATTTCATATGTGTTCCAAGGAACAGCTCCATTACCTCAGCCACTCTGCATTTTAATAGGAAATTCACTGCGAATTTCTACGGTAATTGGCCAATTAAACCCTTGCTTGCAAGACTACAAATTACACTGAAGACATTTAGCTCTGCATTAGCATATCTGAAGGAAAGTGTAGTTCCAAACACGGCAATAGGTATTAATGAATGCATGAATCCCTGCTGCGTGGTCTACTTTCCTGCTTTCCAGCCAGCCATGTGCCACGGATACCTCGGGATGCACAGGAGTTACAGGCACAACAGAACCACTATGGAATGCTTAAAGCTGAGTTTCCTTTTCTACGCCCTGTCCCAGAGGTTTATCTTTAAATGTTTTTTTTTCTGTACACCTGACAGCCCACATCAGGGTGTCCAGCCCAACTCCTTCAGCTTCCAAAATCCCTTTCCATGACCAGGCTGCCAACTGCCCAAAGGTGAGGGCACAGACCCGGATGTTATGGCAGGAACTTGGTGCCCGTGTCCCTGTCCACAGCTCTCTCCTGGCTGGCCAAGGACAGGGAGGTGCCAGCTCCACGGGCAGGAGCGCGGCCGCCCGCGCGTGTCCCTGCAGCGCTGGGTGCCGGGGACAGCAGGGCTGCCACGGCCGCCCCGGGACCCTGCAGCGACCTAACCCGAACCCCGACCCCGCAGGGTCCCCCTGCCCTTACCCTTGTCCTTGACCAGGGCCTCCAGCTCCTCCCTGAGGCTCTCGTGCCAGCGCGGGATGTCCATGCTCAGGCCATAGTCACAGCAGGCCTGGCTGTCGGCCTGGTTGCGCCACTGCTCGTAGGCGGCCAGGAGGCTGCTCCCCGCGTCCGGGCACACGTGGTCAACTGTGGGGACACGGGGTCAGGGACAGGGACAGGGACAGGGACACGCTGGGCACTATGCCCCGCCACAGCTGCTGCTGCTGCTGCGGGGACACAGGGGTCAGGGACAGGGACAGGGACATAACAAGGACAGGGACAGGGACGGGGACACGCTGGGCACCACGCCCCAGCCACAGCTGCTGCTGCTGTGGGGACACGTGGGTCAGGGACAGGGACAGGGACGGGGACACGCTGGGCACCACGCCCCAGCCACAGCTGCTGCTGCTGTGGGGACACGTGGGTCAGGGACAGGGACAGGGACACACCGGGCACCGTGCCCCGGCCACATGGCTGCTGCTGCTGCTGCAGCTGCTGCTGCTGCTGCTGCTGCTGCGGGGACACGGGAGTCAGGGACAGGGACAGGAACAGAGACAGGGACACACCAGGCACCGTGCCCCCGCCACAGCTGCTGCTGCTGTGGGGACACGTGGGTCAGGGACAGGGACAGGGACACACCGGGCACCGTGCCCCGGCCACATGGCTGCTGCTGCTGCTGCTGCTGCTGCGGGGACACGGGAGTCAGGGACAGGGACAGGAACAGAGACAGGGACACGCCAGGCACCGTGCCCCCGCCACAGCTGCTGCTGCTGCTGCTGCAGGGATGGGCACGGCAGTGCCAGCTCACTCTCAGCGCTGCTGAGGGACAGGGGGGACAGAGCTCCAGGGCTAAGTGATACACATGCAACAGGCAAACCCCAGGGATGGCCTTGGCATGTTTCTCAGCCAGCACAGCACAGAGGATTCTGCCCTGGGGCAGTTGCCATGGGCAGCACCCATTGCCCATCACTTCCCTCAGCTCTACTTCTGCTGGGGAGCTGTGCCAGGACTGGTGAGACTGGTCCTGCAGTCACACACTGCCGTGGTTCTTGGGAATGGAATAGGAACAGAACAGAGAGCAAAATTACTTTACATTAAGACAGAAATGGAGCCTGTGCTTAAAGCTGGGAAACTCAAAAATGCCCCACACTTGCAGAGCTGTTAAAAACATATTAAAAGGTGTTTAAAGTGTTCTTCTGTCTTGCTCTCTGATGAGGTGAGTCAGGAGCAGACAGATATTTTTAATATCCAAGTGCAGCAAGGGAAAGAGGTTCTGCACGGTACAAAGCACCTTCAATTAGCTTTGTGGGGCTTGGATCTGTCCAGCAGCAACAGACATTTCTGTGCTATGAATGTAAACAAACATCCCCGCAGCAGCGACCCCAGGCCTGGTGTGTCTGCTGGAAAGCAGCAGCCCCTTACTGATCATGGTGGTGCCTCCTGCCAGCGCTGCCCTGGTGCCCTGGAAGAAGCCGTCGGCGGAGCTCATGCCCATGGCGGGCGCCTGCAGCCGCGTGTGCACGTCGATGCCCCCCGGAATCACCAGCTGCCCGTGGGCATCGATGGTCCTGGTGCCGCCGGGAACGATCAGGTGCTCCCCGATCTGCCTGCAAAGGAAATCAACATCTCCTCTTAGCTGGCAACAGCTTTGAAGTGAGGATGCCAAAACAGCCTCTGTTGCTCCTCCCCCGGCTGCCAGCACTCTGCAAGTCTTCCCAGCTGCAGCTACACCAGTGTAGCTCTTTCCTGACACTACTCTCAAATGCTGCCTTTATTTTTCTAAAGAAAAAATTATGGGAAGGAACCTTGTTCAAATCCCAAGGCACTGTATCATTCTAAGAAATTACATTAGCAAATATAAATTTTTAACTTACTTTATTAAGCCATCCTCCACATAAATGTCTGCATAAAATGACTGATCATCGTTGACAATTTTTCCTCCTTTGATTAGAATGTGGTCACCCTAATGGGAAAAAAAATCCACAGTTACTCATTCCAAGCTTTAAGTAAATCTAGGTTTAGTATTTTCCCTGCAATCACTCAAGTTCAGTGACTATCTAGACTATTCTACAACCACATTTTCAAGGGGAACCATAGGAAATTGTCATTTGGAGGAGCCCAGCTCTCTGAAGGGTGGCAGGAGCCAGGGGTGCATCGCTGAGCCCTGGGCACCCCCAGCTCCGAGGGCTGAGCCAGCCGTGTTCCTGCCTCAGCTCCGGCTACAGGCTTCCAGCGCATCTCATTAACCTGGTAATTTATTGCCATTCATCCGTTTTCACAGTCTCGGCTGAGGCAGATAAAGCCTCGAGGACTTGCCTCACTTCAAAGCCAGACACTGGCACAGTTTTCAGATTTGCAGAATCTTCACCCAGAATCTTTAACTAGAAAATTTAGGAAGCAGCAGCACTGATGTCTATGAGGAGCTGCAGCCTAATTTCAGAGGATTCCTTTCCTGCTGTCTGGTGTTGCTTGAAAAATTATTTCAAGTGCTGAAATGGGCAACACAAAGAGCACGGCCTGGGCACAGAACCAGCCGAGGGACCCCTGAGCACGTGGCAGCACAGCCTGGAGATGCTGCACCACAAAGAGCCGGGTCTGGAGAAAAACTGCCTAGAAACATTTTGGGGCTTGTTTAAAAGAGCATCACTGGCATATAAAGGGAAAACTAAAGAATTGCATTACTTTTCTTTTTAACAGTCAAGGATTTATTGTCTTTTTTGTTTCCCCTTGTCCCATAACATCAATCAAAAGAAGCTTCAGTGTTGCTGCCCCATGGGAGAGCCTGACGGCCCCTCCCCTTGGGAGGCCCATCTTCACCCCATCCTTACCCCATGCCCATCCTTACCCCGTCCTCACCCTCATCCTGACCCCATGCCCATCCTCACTCTGTCCTCATCCTCATCCTGACCCCATGCCCACCCCGGTGGCAGCGCCCCACGCCCAGGATCCGCTCCCGCATCCCAGTAACGGGGCTGGTCCCTGGCTCCCGCACCCACCGGGCTCTTCCCAAGGGAGTTCTGCCACGAGCCAGCAAGAGGAGGAAAAACAAAACACAAGGCATCGCAATCGAGGGATTTGTCCCGGCCGCTGCCGGGAAGCGCCGGGAGGAGGGAATCCCCTCCCACGCAGCGCGGCCGGCGCCGGGGGAGCCGCGGGGGGACCCCGGGCTGACGGGGGAGGCAGAGCTCGGGATGCTCTCACGCTGCCGAGCCCATCCCGCGATGAGAGCGTGCCCGGGGCACGTCTCCGGCTCCGGCGGCGCAGGGGGCCGGGGCACGGCGGGGCAGCCCCGCTGCGGAGCCCGCCCGCCTTTGTCCCCCCGGGGCGGCCCCGGGACAAAGCGCCGGGACCGCCGGGCTCCGGCCGGGCCGCGCAACAAAGGAGCGGAGCGGAGCGGAGCGGAGCGGGCGGGCTGCGAGGGGCGGACAGGGCAGGGGCTCGGGCCCGCGGCACCGGCCCCGCCGGCACCGGCCCCGCCGGCAACGGCCCCGCCGGCAACGGCCCCGCCGGGCGCTCACCCCGGGGCGGGCAGGCGCCCCCGGCTGTGCGAGACCGCCCGCCCCGCTCCATCTCCGCCGGCCGGAGCGACCCCGGCCCGGTCCGGCCCGGCTCGCAGCCCCGCGGCCCCGCAGCCCTCGCCCCGCGGGGACGGAGCCCTCACCGTGCCGCGGCTCCCGCTCCTCCTGCCCGGCTGCGACATCGCCGCCGCCTCCGCCGCGTGTGTGCGGGGCTGCCGCGCGTGCCCGCGCCCGCCGCCGCGCGCCCCCGCCTGCGTGCGCGCCCCCGCCCGCCCCGCCGCGCGCCCGGCCGCCGACAGAGCCGGTCCGGCGGGGCCGAGCGGGGCCGAGCGGGGCCGGCAGCGGCGGGGCGCTCACAGCCGTGCCCCCCGAGGAAAGGCGGCCGCTCGGCGCCCCCGCACCGCGCCCTGCTCAAACCCGCGCCGGGGGGACGGGCCCAGCGCCCGCTCCCGGAGGCAGCTCCGCGGCACCGGACGGGACGGGGCGGGACGGGACAGGACGGGGAGGAACGGGACAGCCGGACGGGTCCCCGCTCGCCCTCCCGCCGCGGTCTCGGCCAGGCCGGCTGGCCCAGGCACCCCGGCCCCTGTCCCGGCGCAGTCCCGTTACCTGCGGGCAGCCGTCGGGCAGCGCAGCCGGAGCTCTCGGGGGCAGCGCGGCCGCGGCGGGGCCGGAGTCGGGGCCGGGGCCGGGGTCGGGGCCGGGGTCGGGGCCGGGACCAGGGTCGGGGCTCGGTCCCGCGTCGGGGCTCGGTCCCGGGTGGGTGTCGCGGCGGTGCCCCCCGACGGGTGTTGCTGTTCCGGAGGCAGCGAGCGAGGCGAAGTTCAGCGTCTTGTTGTCGAAGGCGTCCTCCACGCTGCAGAACATCCCGCCGCGCTTCTGCCGCGGCCGCGGGCTGCCCGCGCCCAGCCCCGCAAAGCAGGCGGGCAGAGCCTCCTCCTGCCGCCCCGCCATGGGCCCCGCACCTGCGCTCCCGCAGCCGCTCCCGCAGCCGCTCGCCCTGGCGAGGAGAGCCCCGCGCCGCGTTAAGAGCCGCCCAAGGACCCCCGCCCCTCCCGGTGCCCATCCAGCCGTGCCCGGCCCCGCGTGCGACCGCGAGGTGACATCTCCGGCGTCTGTGATGGCAGAGACAGCGCGGGGTTGGCTGCGCGGGGAGCGGGTGAACGCCCCCATCCCGAGCCCTCCCGGGCATCTCCCGGTCCCCAGCCGGGCCGGTGTCACAGCCCAGCTCCCCCATCCCCTCAAACCCAAACCAGTTCATCTAATTTGAAGGTTTAAAACAGATCTTTTTAATTAAAATTGACAATAATTTATGTATTTTACAAAGGAATAGAAAGTCTCTCGATATATATCATAGGAATCACAATACAAAAATATCTGTAAAATTCTCTAGTCGATCTCTCCAGCCCCCGTTTTCGGGCTGTCGGTTGCTGTCGCAGCACTGAACCCGGCGTTCTGTATTTTGGATATGATTCTGGAGTAGGATTAGAGGACACGGGTCACGGCACGCCAGCCAGTGCACCAAAAACCTCCATCTTCTCTGTGTTACGTTTTGCATAAGTTTACAACAGTCCCTTTTTACAAATTGTACAGCACATCATACAGGGTTTAATACACATATTCACACGGCGATTTCCTGAGTCGAAGCAAAATCTCTTCCTGTGCACGCTGCCGGCGAGGGGCACAGGGGTGCGAAGGAGCCGGCGTCGGTCCAGGAGCATTTTCTCCTCCTGGTCAGGAATTCTGTCCACAAGCCACGTAAGGCACTCAAGGAATCACTGAAGGCTACAGATATAGAGCAGAGTACTGGAAATTACAGCCACATCCTCCACCAGCCGGAACGGGCAGTCCACGCCGGACACACACACGGCAGCGGGTTCGGGGCGGGGGGCGGCCCGCAGCACCCCCGGCCCCCGCTGCTGCCCCCGCCCCGGGCACGGAGCGACCGCGGGAGCGCCCCGGGCCGGGACAGCGCCCCACCGCCGAGCCGGGGCTTGGAGACGGGGTTAGTGAGGGATGCACCGGGCCAGAGCGAGGAGCGAGCAGCCGAGACCCGACACGGCTCAGCCCGGCTCCGGGCTACCAAAAACTCCTGCCACAGAGCCCAGCCCGGTCCCGGGCTACCAAAAACTCCTGCCACAGAGCCCAGCCCGGTCCCGGGATACCAAAAAACTCCTGCCACAGAGCCCAGCCCGGTCCCGGGATACCAAAAAACTCCTGCCACAGAGCCCAGCCCGGTCCCGGGATACCAAAAACTCCTGCCACAGAGCCCAGCCCTGCCCCGGGCTACCAAAAACTCCTGACACAGAGCCCAGCCCTGCCCCGGGCTACCAAAAACTCCTGCCACAGAGCCCAGCCCGGTCCCAGGCTACCAAAAAACTCCTGCCACAGAGCCTAGCCCGGCTCCGGGCTACCAAAAACTCCTGACACAGAGCCCAGCCCGGTCCCGGGATACCAAAAAACTCCTGACACGGAGCTCAGCCCTGCTCCGGGCCACCACAAACTCCTGCTACAGAGCCCAGCCCGGCTCCGGGCTACCAAAAACTCCTGACACAGAGCCCAGCCCGGTCCCGGGCCACCACAAACTCCTGCCACAGAGCCCAGCCCGGTCCCGGGATACCAAAAACTCCTGCCACAGAGCCCAGCCCTGCTCCGGGCCACCAAAAAACTCCTGCCACAGAGCCCAGCCCGGCTCCGGGATACCAAAAAACTCCTGCCACAGAGCCCAGCCCGGCTCCGGGATACCAAAAAACTCCTGACACGGAGCCCAGCCCTGCTCCGGGCCACCACAAACTCCTGCCACAGAGCCCAGCCCGGTCCCGGGCTACCAAAAACTCCTGCCACAGAGCCCAGCCCGGCTCCGGGCCACCACAAACTCCTGACAGAGCCGGCGGGACGCGGGCAGCGAGCGGAAGCAGCGGGATCCCCTCCCGGAGAGTGAGGGAGCACATGGATGGCAATCTCCTGTCTGTGCATTTAAACGGAGGACACAGTTCTGAAAACATTCTTTGAGCCGTTTTCTCTTTCCAATGTACAAAACTTCATACATATTTATAGTGACATATAGATAAGCACGATTCCTTATTTACACACAGACCTGTCCTGTACAATTGGCTTTGTACTTAAAACCCCCAGGATCAAGGAAGTTAACGGGAAAACAGAACCGGTATTTGAGACACACGGACACACCGGGCACAAGAGCACATCCCGAATGAAGAGCCATGAGATGGACTCAAGCCACTTCCTAAGGTGCCCTTTGCCACCTCAACCACCACCTGCAGGGCTTCCTGCAGTGAATACAGTATTTTAAGACATGAAGTATTTCAGTAGAACTCAAAATGAACTCGTTTTAGGCATGAAATGCAGAAGCAAAAATGCAGCTCATCCCAGAATGCCAGCACTGGTATTGGTATCTGGTAGATTTGGAGCTTTTTAAATCAATTCCATGATAGAACTGTATGCTGATACCAAAATCCACAATCTTGGCCTTAAAACATTGCATCCCTCTGGTCCAAATAGCACACTTCTCTGACCAAATCCCTTTCTTCTGTTTCTGCAGCTGACCTCCCAGTGCTGGGTTAAAACACGGCTGATGTACAAGTGCAGGAAGAGGTTGAAGAATTTCAGTATCCAGGGGTTTTCTCCATAGCTTTATAAACTCCAGCAGTGCAGGTACCTACAGAATAAAATAAACACAAGGTTTAACTACAGCTGTGGTCCTCTCCTCCACAGGGGATTTTTAATCCCAGAATCTACAACATTTCCATTCCATAGGTTGTGCTGGGTTGTGTTAAGCAGCTCTCAGTTAAGTCTAAGTTGGAGCAGACTTAGCCAGTTAGTTCTTTTTCCCTGAAAAACAAGAGATAATTTATTAAATGTTAAATGCACTTTTCTCCAGGCTGTGCCACACATCAAATAATTCATTTTTCTCAAGCAATACTCTCCTAACAGCTTTGGGTAACACTCAGAATATGGTGATGATCGTGATGAATGATGAATTTAAAATTTGCCTCATCTGACAAACTCTGAGAGGACGAGTTAATAACCACGGAGCCAAATTCCAGATCCCAAGGGGAGAAGAGGCGGCACGAAGGAAGGAAGGACATGGTGCCCGTAGGTGGGAGGGGGCTGCTGCAGCTGCCCTGAGCCTCCCGTGCCCCCTCCTTGGCCCCGTGTCCCTGCTCCCATGTCCCACCCGGCCAGGAGAGCAGCACCAGCCGGGCGGGGAATGCCTGGGGAAGGAGCACACGTGGGAAGAGAACAGCCCTGCCAGTGGCCAGAAAGGAGAGAATCCCCATTCCCTGTCCCTTCTCCATCCCCTGTTCCCTGACCCTTCTCCATCCCCTGTTCCCTGACCCGTCTCCATCCCCTGTTCCCTGTCTCTTCTCCATCCCTGTTCCCTGACCCTTCTCCATCCCCTGTTCCCTGTCTCTTCTCCATCCCTGTTCCCTGTCTCTTCTCCGTCCCCTGTTCCCCGTCCCTTCTCCATCCCCTGTTCCCTGACCCGTCTCCATCCCCTGTTCCCTGTCTCTTCTCCATCCCCTGTTCCCTGACCCTTCTCCATCCCTGTTCCCTGACCCTTCTCCATCCCCTGTTCCCTGACCCTTCTCCATCCCCTGTTCCCTGTCCCTTCTCCATCCCCTGTTCCCTGACCCTTCTCCATCCCCTGTTCCCTGACCCTTCTCCATCCCCTGTTCCCTGACCCGTCTCCATCCCCTGTTCCCTGTCTCTTCTCCATCCCCTGTTCCCTGTCTCTTCTCCATCCCTGTTCCCTGACCCTTCTCCATCCCCTGTTCCCTGTCTCTTCTCCATCCCTGTTCCCTGTCTCTTCTCCGTCCCCTGTTCCCCGTCCCTTCTCCATCCCCTGTTCCCTGACCCGTCTCCATCCCCTGTTCCCTGTCTCTTCTCCATCCCCTGTTCCCTGACCCTTCTCCATCCCTGTTCCCTGACCCTTCTCCATCCCCTGTTCCCTGACCCTTCTCCATCCCCTGTTCCCTGTCCCTTCTCCATCCCCTGTTCCCTGACCCTTCTCCATCCCCTGTTCCCTGACCCTTCTCCATCCCCTGTTCCCTGACCCGTCTCCATCCCCTGTTCCCTGTCTCTTCTCCATCCCTGTTCCCTGTCTCTTCTCCATCCCCTGTTCCCTGACCCGTCTCCATCCCCTGTTCCCTGTTTCTTCTCCCCGGGCCCCAGCAGCAGCTGAATCCCCTCCCTGGCGCAGGGAAGGGTTAACCCTTCCCAGCCCGCCTGGCCGCCAGGGCAGACAATCCGGGCTGCCCTGGGCTCGTTTGTTCCAGCCCGTGCCGTGGCAGGGACACCCTGCACCAGAGCAGGTCCTGCAGGCTCCTCTGTCCCCCCCGAGCCTTGGGGCAGGGGATGCTGCTCACCGGTGACAACAGCACCCCAAGGACTCCAGAAGGACTTCCTGAAAAGTAAACGACAGAAGAGGAAGCGAGGGCGGCTGAGGGGGTTTTCCAGACGCCCTTTGCTCTGCTCCCCGCCTGTCGGGGCCGTCACGGAGCCGGAGCGCTGGGCAGAGCGCGGCGCTGCCCCCGCCGGTCCCGCAGCGCTGCCCCCGCCGGTCCCGGCCCCGCTGCCCCCGGGGCTCCTGCGGCTCCCGCGGGCCTCGCACACGGCACCGTCACCTGTCCCTCACCCCCCGCCTCCCGCCGAACACACGGAATCGTTCCAGAGCTGTAAAACTGGGACAACAGCATTTGAAAAATGGTAACGGGTGGAGCGTCGGTATTTGTGCTTCTGAGCACTCGTGGCTTGTGGAAAACAGCAGCTTTGCCGAAGAGAACAATGCAGGGAGGCAGCTCCTCAAAGATCACGGATTAAATTTCATGTGAGGAAGGAATCACAAAACCCCAGAATGGTTTGGTGGGAAGGGAGCATCTCCCCCCATTCCACCCCTGCCATAGCAGGGACACCTCCCACTGTCCCAGGTGCTCCCAGCCCCAGTGTCCAGCCTGGCCTTGGGCACTGCCAGGGATCCAGGGGCAGCCCCAGCTGCTCTGGGTACCCTGTGCCAGGGCCTGCCCATCTTCCACATATCTAAGCTAAATTTCCCCTGATTTAGTTTGACCCCATTACTCCTTGTCCTGTCACAACAGATCCTGAAGAAGAATGATCACCTTCATCAGAACAGCCTCTTACCAAGGCTGCAGTGGAAGGAGATATATATTTACACATTCATCTTTATCTATGGATATATATTTACATGCTTATTTATATGTATATATGTTTATTTATATATATCACATGGGACCATATGGCTGAGGGAGGCACTGACAGCATCCTGGGCTGCTGGGAAAAGCTGGGACGTGTTTGGGGGTAAGGAAAAGGCACCAGAACCACAGGCAGCACTTGGACTGGCCTAGGCACTGCCTCACTGAGCCCCCTAAGCAGAGTCACCAAGCAGGTGAAGTGATGCCGGAGGTGGCTCTAAGGCAGCTCACTCCTCTCTCCCAAAGGAGAGCCTGCCTGGATGAGCCTGAGGTTCTTCATCACTGCTACAGCTGAATCCAGCCTGGGACACACCCTGGGACCCCACTGCTGCCTGCAAGGTGTCAGTGGGACAGCAAATCATGGATGCCTCTGGGACCCATGCCATGGGAAGGAGGGGATCAGAGCCCCTGCACCAACACCGTGGCCTTGGGGGCTGGACCCCATCCTCACCTGGGACCCCACAAACCCCCAGGAGCTGGGAATGCAGAATCTCTCATCTTCCCACTCAGGCCCCACGATGAGAACAAGCAGGTGGAAATTCATGTCCATATAAAGAACAATGGGCTAGACTTGGCTTCCTTGCCTTTTGCCCTTCCTCTCCCACTGGACATTTATGGCACATTCAACCCCTCCTGTGCACATGAATACAAATGCAAATAACCCACGGGGATGTACTGCAGGGCAGAGAGGGGTTCCCAGAGAACAGGAAGATGAGAAATCACGAGCAGAATAAAATACAGCGGGAAGTGATTTAACCATGTAAAAATGGTGGCCATTTAGTTCCAATAGGTTCCACAGAAAGGAGAACATTTGATGTCAGGGAAGAGGATGGGACAGGTCCCTGGGAGGAAGAGGAAGCTCTTTTTTCTTTTCCCCTTTTTCCTGGTGAGAAAGAGGAAACTGCTGGCTGCAGTGAAGCGGCCAAAGACCAGGGTAATAACAGCAAGTGGATTACACAAATGGACTCACACAAATCTCAGCTGCACCCCCAGCTTTGACAACGTGCACCTTCTTTTTCAAGATGCTATTTTTTAACACTTGCCTTTGTGAGCAGGGTGACAGGGTAAACACACTTGGGCAATTCACTAGAGTCTCTGCAAAAATTCAGATTCTTGATTGCATTTCAGGCCACAGTACCATGGTTTTTGTGGCTGGAGGATGGGCCTCTAGCCCTGAGAATCTCAGCTATCAGCAGCCCCTCACTGTCCACCTAATTTCTTAATTTCTCATTTTCAGTTTAATAATTAAGAACACTCTTTCACAGGACATCGCAGTGAACATGCCCATGGTGTATTTTGCTCCTGTCTATCTATATTGACTTAGAAGATTCTGGGGTTTTCCAGTCCAATTTACCAAGGAAGGAGTGTTCCTGACCGTATCCATTTCTGCTGACAAATGCTGTGAGTGTACACTGAGCAGAGAACTACCCACGAGCATAAAAGCATTTCACCTCATCAATATTCACAGACTGGAATCTGAAACGCTGTTCCCGGCCCCCTGAAGCTTTCCAGCAGCTCCAGGAGCCCGGGGGGAGGCTGGAGCTGGGCTGGGGATGCTGGGCATGACGGTGCCCATCAGTGCCAGCCCTGCTTGGCCAGGCTGGGACTGCAGGAGCAGCCAGCACAGCTGATTCCAACCTTTCCTGTTCCCTTCCTGCAGCCCCTGCCATGAGCCATCCCAGACAGGACTGCGATAAAATCTTGGTACTACTCATTTTACACACATACACACACACATACACACATATATAGATATAAATATGTGCATAGAAACCCACAGCATTTTCTTTCTACATTGGATTTTCAGTTCAGTAGGGACAGCTCAGTGGGATCAGCTCAGGGACAACACAGGGACAGTTCAGTGGGATCAGTTCACGGACAGCTCAGGGAGATTTGGCAGGGACAGTTCAGGGACAGTTCAGTGGGATCAGCTCAGGGACAGTTCAGGGACAGCTCAGCAGGTACAGCTCAGGGACAGCTCAGGGACAGTTCAGGGACAACACAGGGACAGCTCAGGGACAGCTCAGCAGGTACAGCTCAGGGACAGCTCAGGGGCAGTTCAGTGGGATCAGTCCAGGGACAGCTCAGGGACAGCTCAGGGACAACACAGGGACAGTTCAGGGACAGTTCAGTGGGATCAGCTCAGGGACAGTTCAGTGGGATCAGTTCACGGACAGCTCAGGGACAACACAGGGACAGTTCAGGGACAGTTCAGTGGGATCAGGCCAGGGACAGTTCAGTGGGATCAGTCCAGGGACAGCTCAGGGACAGTTCAGGGACAACACAGGGACAGTTCAGGGACAGTTCAGTGGGATCAGTCCAGGGACAGCTCAGGGACAGTTCAGGGGGATCAGCTCAGGGACAGTTCAGGGGGATCAGCTCAGGGACAGTTCAGTGGGATCAGGCCAGGGGCAGTTCAGTGAGATCAGGCCAGGGACAGTTCAGGGACAGTTCAGGGACAACACAGGGACAGTTCAGGGAGAGTTCAGTGGGATCAGTCCAGGGGCAGTTCAGTGGGATCAGCTCAGGGACAGTTCAGTGGGATCAGTCCAGGGACAGCTCAGGGACAGCTCAGGGACAACACAGGGACAGTTCAGGGACAGTTCAGTGGGATCAGCTCAGGGACAGCTCAGGGACAACACAGGGACAGTTCAGGGGCAGTTCAGTGGGATCAGGCCAGGGGCAGTTCAGGGACAGCTCAGCAGGTACAGCTCAGGCACAGCTGAGCAGCACGGTGCCCGGTCAGGCTGAGCAGGTGGAGCTGAGGCAGGAAATGCAGGCTGACACCTCAGCCTCCCCTGCACCTGCTCGGGAAAGGCACCAGGGGATACTGGGGGACACTGGGGGACACTGTGGGGATGGCAGCCCCGATGGCAGCCGCAGGAACTCGGGGCTCTGTGTGACAGAGCCTGCCCCTGCTGCTGCACACCCTGCTCGTGCCTGACCTCCTCCCCACCTTGGGGAGCCCAGCTGCAGGGAGCCCCCAGCGCCTGGCTCCCCATCAATTCACAGCCCTCAGAGTCCTCCTGGTATTGAACAAAGGGACAAATGTGGCTCTAAGTGACGATGTGAGCATTTCACGGTCCCTTCCAGGCGCTCTCAGCCCCTCTGTGACAGCCGTGACAATCCCGACCCTGCACTCACCAATCTGCGATGTCCGGGGGCGTTTGCAGCATCCTTGTTTATAGCGAGGAGCAAAGTGCCCCCCGGGCAATTCTCCTCAGAAAAGCATCGACAGAGCAGCATCTCCTGGCTGCCTCTGCCCATCTGCATGAGGCCAGTTCAGCCTCAGTGACTTGGACACGTCCTCCTCTCTGGGATTTCTGCTGCCCTGCAGGTGCAGACACATCCCTGGGCACCCAACCCCTCCACGGCAGGGCTATTTACACAGACACAATTTACAAACAGCATGCATTCTTTTAAGAAAGCTAACTTTATGATAGATTTTCCAGCTGAATAATTCTCCAGGCTAACGCTGAGTTTAGTAAACTACAAAAAGATTTGTCCTTGTTATTTGCAAGAGCTCAGCAAGACCCAAATTAAGGGGGAGAACCCTTCAGCTGTGATGAGAACTGAAGCTGCTCTGCCCAGCAGTGCTTTGGGGAGTGAAAGGTGAAATGAATGATTATCTTTAAAACCAGCGTGGATGAGCAGGCTTTTGCCCTGCCAGTCTGTACAGAGTCAGGCAGAGTTTTCATTCTGAGAGCAAGCTGAGGATGGAAGGTGCTGGGGTTTTGAGGGGGAAGCACACGGGACACCAAACTGCTGCTGCTGCACAAATTCACACTCCAAAAAAGCTCTTTACTTCCCACAGCAAGAGGAACACCCCTGTAAATGACTCAAGGGAAGGCTGGATGGGGCTTGGAGCAGCCGGGGGTGGTGGGAGGTTCCCAGCCATGGCAGGGATGACCTTGCAAGTGCCTCCCAGCCCAACCCATTCTGGGATTCTGGGCTGGGTGTGATTCCCCTGCTGCAGCACAGGAGTGGGAGGTTTCGGTTGTAGGGAGGATAAATGAAAGGCTGGCCCCACATCCTGTCCCCGGAACG
The DNA here is from genome assembly GCF_037042795.1 of Molothrus aeneus. Taxonomy (NCBI): domain Eukaryota; kingdom Metazoa; phylum Chordata; class Aves; order Passeriformes; family Icteridae; genus Molothrus; species Molothrus aeneus. The sequence goes on along the minus strand of NC_089653.1, from coordinate 35,576,017 downwards.
TGCCCAGGAAGCACAGCCACAAGTTCCTGTGTAATAATAATGCAGGTGTTTTGCTCAGAAGGAGACTCCCAGCTGGCCTGTGGGGAGGTGTTTTCCCGAGGGGTTTGGCAGAGCCATGGGGGAGCAGCCTGTGCCCAGCAGAGATGTCTGGGATGGGGCCGAGGAGCTCCCAGCCTCGGCCAGGCCTGGCTGGAGCCCCCCTCAGCCCCAGCTCCTGCCCCAGGGCCTCCATCCCCGCCTCAGCCACAAATGCAGGCTGACATTGTCACTTCTGTGCACTTCAGGCTGCAGCAGCCCGAGACGGCGGAGCAGAAACGCGCTGCGTGCTCTTACACAAACTGACAGCCATCAACCCACTGGAAATCTCCTCCTTGGCTGAGCCGATCCTCTCTCCCAGAGAGACAGAAACCCCCAAGCTTTGCAGCACAGCCAGAGGAATGAAAGCTTTTGAGTCAACGCCTTTGCTCAATGGGAGTCTCCTGGACGGCCTGAATTTCCCCACACTTCACTTCAAACGAGGATGTCTGGGCTCACCCTGCACGGCAGAGTGGCCAATTAGCATTCTGAGGCTGGAGCTCATTAGTGCCCCTGAGGGAAGCCATTGCAGAGGGCCTGGGCACTCACACAGCTCCAGCAGCTCCTCACCGCCCCCGGGGATCCCTTCTGAAAGGGAGGAAAAACCCCAAAACCCCACTGAGAGCGGGGTACACCAGGAACACGGAACGACTTGCTACTGTTCAACTGATCCGTGTGCAGAGTCATTTAAAGAAAAGGAATTACCCACAGGACTGAGAGGCTCACAGGGACAGATCCTGCTCTGGGGGTGAAGGAGGCTCTGAGGAGGAAAAACCCCAAAACCCCACTGAGAGCGGGGTACACCAGGAACACAGAACAACTTGCTACTGTTCAACTGATCCGTGTGCAGAGTCATTCAAAGAAAAGGAATTACCCACAGGACTGAGAGGCTCACAGGGACAGATCCTGCTCTGGGGGTGAAGGAGGCTCCCCCTGGGGAAACCTCCCCATCCGTGGTTAAATAAAACCATCAAGCTCTGAACTCCTGCAACTGGTATTTCTAATTGCTGCCTACAGTAGGAAATATGCTATGTATTCTTAATTCAAAATATTAAGGGCCATTTCTAAAGAGAATTTCTATTGTTGTAAGAAAAAGAAGGGTTAGAGGAGGATCTGAAAATGGGTGGATCCACCCTGAACCTAAAGCTGGCTTGCTGCTGGTGACCATGGCTGGCGTCTCCCCACGAGCCCAGGGCATGTTCAGCTCCACAGACCAGTTAAACACAGCAAGCTGCTCTTAGAAACAGGAATACAGACTGGCTTGGGTAGGCAGGGACTGCAGAAACCATGTAGCTCCAGCCCTCTGCCATGGTGCTTTCCCCATCCTTCTATCACTGGAAAACTGAAAACAATAATTTCATGTTATTTGTTCCAGCACATTCCACACGTTGCTTCCTTTGAATGGACAAATATCAAATGGAGCTATAATAAATGCTGGGGGTTTTAATTAAATTAAGATAATCAGGGCAAAAAATATGGATGCTCAAGCCTCTTCTAAAAATGTAAGAGTAAATATCTAATAAAAATTTCTCTTAGGTAAGTGACAGCTTATTTATTTGGACACGGGCAAGTGTTACCCAGCCCTGTGAGCCCCCAGCCTCCAAAGTTCAAGAGACACTAAAAAATAACTGAAACACCATCCTAAACCAGCCTGGGACAGTCAAATGGCCTGCGAAGCAGCATCCTCTCCTCCAGGACACGCAGCTCCCACTCTCCTGGCTGCAGCACCCTGCACTGGGTGCCCATGGATGGGGTCTCTGCTGAGGGGCACCCCTGGTGCCCACCACCCCTACCTGGGCACCGCCCTCTGACCCAGGAGAGCTTCACCTCATAGTGGAGTTACAATTCAATGCCTTATTAGTACATTAATTTGGCACATAAATAACACTTCTATAAAATCTGTGCAACTGCAGCTTTCTCTGCTGCTCTCCCCATCATGTTTATCTGCCAAGTAACTCCTTATCAGCACAGATTTGGAAAAAAAATGAGGGAAATTGTGAATTAAAGTACTTTTCCAATTACTATTTGTCAAATATGCAAAATGAAAAGTATTTTCATTTCCTGCATTTAAAACATGTCTTTTTAAAAGCAGCATGACTGCTTGCTGTCCATACAAATCTGACAGTGCATTTAATTACCTTCCAATAATTTTGTGTTAGGAGTTACCACTGATGTAAAACATAAACCCAGAATTTGTTATTATATCACACTGAAATTTAACACCTAAATTATTAGCAATAATTAAATAATGTTTACATAAAGACTCTGGTAATTTCAATATCAAATTCAGTATTTCCTCTGTTATCACCTTAAGAGAATAATAATAACAACAGATTAATAACATCTGTAATTATAAACCCAAGTGAGAGAGACCAGCAGGGGAGGGAGTTCCACAGAGCTCCAGGATAAAGGGGTTTCCAGCTGGTCAGCCCATCTTACCTGTCCAGAGCTCTGATCCCTTCCTGCCCATGCTCCCAGGGAATGGGCACCGTGGGACCCTGGCTGCTGCAGCACCTCGCTCCTGCCCTTGGTCCTGGCTTTGGTCCTCATCCCTGGCCTTGGTCCTGGCTTTGTTGTTCTTCATCCCTGGCTTTGTTCTTCATCCCTGGCCTTGGTCCTGGCTTTGTTCTTCATCCCTGGCTTTGTTCCTCATCCCTGGCCTTGGTCCTGGCTTTGGTCCTCATCCCTGGCCTGGGTCCTGGCTTTGTTCTTCATCCCTGGCTTTGTTCCTCATCCCTGGCCTTGGTCCTGGCTTTGGTCCTCATCCCTGCCCTTGGTCCTGGCTTTGTTCCTCATCCCTGGCCTTGGTCCTGGCTTTGTTCTTCATCCCTGGCCTTGGTCCTGGCTTTGTTCTTCATCCCTGGCCTTGGTCCTCATCCCTGGCCTTGGTCCTGGCTTTGGTCCTCATCCCTGGCCTTGCCCCACAGCCCTGCATTTCTGTGCTTGGCTGTGGATCCAACGTGGTCAATCACACTCTGGAATTTCTTCAGGGTTTTCCTCTCTTCTCCTGTTTTTCTAGAGGATTCTTTTTCCTTCCTGGTTCCTGTGCCAGCCCTCTGGGCTCGGGCTCTGTGGGACTTGTGCTCCCTTTCCCCAAGGTGAGGACATCTTCCAGGTGAGGACACCTTCTGTTCCCTCGCCCAGCGCACATGGATCAGGGATAATCTGGTTATTTCACTCTTTTCCAGGTTGAACTTTTTGCTGGAACAGTGTTAAGCCTTTTGTCACTGTTCAGGGACAGCCAATTATAAATTATTGCATACTTTTTCTCATCATGGTTTACTGACAAGTCAAAAAAAAAAAAATTACAGCTTGGTTTCCTGAACGCAGCTTTAGGTTTTTTCCTATAACTGGGCTCATGGGATATTCAACAAAGCATGGGACATAGCCTGTGCAATGGAGAAATTCCTTGGAACAAACCACTTCATTTTCACTCACATCCATCTTTTCATGAGCTACTCCTCTGGAACGCTCCCTAAAGCCTCCTTCCAAGACAGATTTTTGAAGAACTGTGGAACAAACACGAGCACACAGACAGGACAGGGGCACTTCTGCACAGAAGCAATTTGCCACCTGCTTAGCAGGGAACGGGGATAAATTCAGTGTATCTGAATCAGTGATGGTGCTGCTGTCAGAGCCTGCCCAGCAGAGCAGCCTGGGCTGCAGGACAGGCAGCAGCAGAGTTCTTGGGGTTCCTGGCTTCCTTGGTGGGCTCAGTTCTGTCCTCTCCAAAGGCTCCTCGGGGGTTTTGGGGGTGCAGGGACTCCCCCACAGCCCAGCTCAGCCCCACTGCAAGTCCCACAGGCTGCAGCTGCCGTGGCCAGCAGCAAAGAACGAGACAGATGCGGGGCTGGAAGGGGCAAAGTCTCTGTGTGGGTCTCGGGAAGCAGGGCTGTCCCTCGGGCAGGAACAGCAGGAGCAGCTGCAGCGGCCTCAGGGGGCTGAAACAGGAGAGGAAAACAGCAATCAGAGGAAAGCCCACCTGGGCAAAAATAACATTCACAGAACTTCTGCGAGGTCCTGTTCACAATTATCTGCTGAACTGCAAAACTGATGAGAAAGCATTTGTGATCCACTCCATTTCTGTTGTTAGTGGGGAGTGTTTCCCTCCATGCCATCCGTGCCGTGGGCATTTCTGGCAGCACACAGAAATAGGGCAATTTATCCCCCATTTACATGGGAAAAAGGGGAGTCAGGGGGTCCCTGGGGCCCCGTGGCCCCTGGAGGAACACACTCCAATAAATGCTATGTTGCCCCAAACCCACCTGGCTGCTCTCCTGGAGGCAGGACAGGAGAGGGGCTGAGGTTTCCATGGACCTCCAGCACAGATCAGCTGGAGCTGCCCCTGATGCACTCAGAGGAGTCACCCCAGACTGGGGGTTTGCCCTGGCTTGACAGAAGTTTCTTTGTTTTTAAACCTGCCTAATTTTTCCTTGTCTTTCCCTCTAAAGAAGGAAATTCTGTTTGACAAGTTTTTGCCTGCTTGTCCAGGCTTCACATTTTTTTAAAGGATTTGGAGATTTCCATTTTTGGGTTCTCTGGCATGCCCAAGAGACCCTTCAATCCTGCTGACACAGCAAAAGGAAGGCTCTTTTCTCTATGGGAAAATAGAAATGCTCTAGGAGGAGAAGAGGAGAGAGCAGAGCAGACCCGAGGGCTTACCTTGTGCATGTGGCCTGAAGGACTATGACCAAAGAATGAAAGCTAAAGAGAAAAATAAAAACAAAAATAAAAACTGAAAAGGGGAGAGAAGAGAGGAAAAAATGGAAGAGAAGAAAGAGATTAAGAGTTTACAGTGTGTTTAACTGAGAAATAAGCTGTGGTTACAGACAGAGCACAACACAACTCTCAGGTGAGAAGGAACATGGAGTGTGAAGTGAAGCCCGAGTGCTCAGCTTGGCTCCCGAGAGCTCCCGTGTCCCCTGGGCTGGTGACAGTGACCCCCTGCCCCTGTAAGCCCAGCCAGCCCCAGCCCCAGGCTCGGGGAATGGGGAACAGCAGCTGAATTCTGACCCTAAAACACCCGAGCCCGGCCCTGCTGAGCTCTGGGCTCAGGGGCTGGCCCAGCTCAGCCCCTGCTGTACCTGAGCACGGCCCTTCCACAAGGCAGGGCTCAGCTGAGCCATTCTGGGTAAAACACACCAGTTTGGGCTGGCTGCAGAACGCTCCATGACACAAACTGTGGCTGCAGCTAGGCAGGAGAGCAAAGCCCCCGCTCCTGCTGGGAAAGGCTGCTCCGTGCACTGCCTTCCCAGGGGCTGGGGTGGATGGGAGGGAAGCAGGGAGCAACAGCCCCTTCCCCAGAGCTCTGCTGCTGAGCCCTCAGCTCTGACCCTCCCTGCCCGGGGTCAGGCTGCCCTGCAGGTTAGCAGGGAGGAAGGACTCAATTCAACCAGTTCACCTGCCCTCCTCGGAGGGGCTGGTACAAATGCAAGGTGTTTTCCTGGAGCTGTGCCCCTTTCTCACTGCACTACCCACACGAGCTCTCTCTAGGGTGGTTTCCTTGGCCCAGGTGAAATGGAGAATGGGCATGTGCACACACAGCAGCTGTTCCGTCTGCATGACCTTACCTTTTCCTCTAACTCTTTTATTTGTCTTTTTTGGCCTTCAATTCTTTCTTCTAGCTCTTTAATTCTCTGTCAGATTTCAAATAAAAAGATATTTATTAACCAACCAAATACAGATGTACCCGGAAGATGCATTAGTTTGGGGGACATAAATTGTATGTGCTGTGCTTCTACCAAAGCCAGACTGGGTATCAGGCTGCAGGTGAGTGCTCTGTGATTGTCACCGTGTGTGACAAAGGCAGGGACTGCAGGTGAGTGCTCTGTGATTGTCACCGTGTGTGACAAAGGCAGGGACAGCACACTGCCCTGTCTGCAGGGGTATCCAGGGCCAAGCAAAGCCTGTCCCAGGCCTGGCCAGCTCGGACAGCCCCAGGGGAGGCCAGGGCTGTCCCTCCCGAGTGCCCTGGCCCAGACCCACCTGCTGGGCGTGCTGGATGAGCTCCATCCTCTCCCGCAGGATCTGGGCGTCCCTCTCGCGGAGCTCGCTCATCACCTGCCGCTTCCACTGCTCCACGGCGCTCTTCAGCTTCTCCTTCTCCTCTTCTGAAAGAAGTTCGGAAATTTTGGCTCCAGCTTCTTGCTGCAGGGCATCATAGAGCATGGCTTCTAATTCCAGAATTTGCTAATCAAAAACAATATAAAGCTGTCAGCTCGACCTTGTCCCCGGCGGGGCGAGGAGGTTGTGAGGAGCGGAGCGTCCGACCCTGAAAGGCAACGGGAGCGGAGCGGGGGCTGCGTGCTGAGCCTCCACGGGGACAGCACAGAAAACTCCATCCAGAGGGAAAACACCCCGGGCTGCCTCCATCCTGAGGGGCTCCGAGCAGCCCTGGGGCTGGCACAGCCTCCCACCAACATGGGGGAGCCAGCTGCTCCTTCCTGGGGACGGCACCGTGGGGAGAGGAGGAGAAGGAGAAAAGGTAAAGGAAGGGCCAAAGGGAGCAGGGAGAGGGAAAAGGGAGAAGGGGAAATGTAAATAGGAAATAGGTTCATAAAAGACTCATCTTCTGAGTTACAGATATTTTTTACATGTATTTTTCAGTCCCTTGGTTGCCCTTTCCTGGTAGCTCTGCTGTGACCCAGCAGAGAACGTAACCTCGCCCCAGCAAAGCGCTGCTGTTTGATACCTGGATTTCTGCTGTGCCCCAGCCTCATGGACACAAGCCCAGCCCTGTCTGGAGAACTGGCCTGGGCAGGAGAGGGGCAGGGGACCCTCCTGGCCCTCTCAGCAGGGTCAGCCAAGTGCTGCCTGGAGCAGGACCCTGCAGCAGCCAGGCTCAGGGGTTTTGCCTGCTAATCCTGTTGGCTCTGCTTCAGGGGCATCACGATTAGCTGCTCCTCATCTCCAGGGCACAAAGGAAACATGGAAGTGAAGCGAATTTTACAAAGCAGAAGAGCTTTTTCCACTCGAATTCCAGGGCAGAACAAAGCTTCCTTTGCTGCCTTCAGGCTGCATTTGTGTCCTGGAACAAAGCAGTGCCTGGGACACGCATGTGGTGCCTTCAGAAAACAGAGGAAAATGCAAATAACCCTCAGCCCCCTCTGCAGGGGCTGACACTCCTTGCACTCCCTGCTTCCCATCAGCAGAGTCAGTCCTCGGCTGCACAAACTGTTGCTCAGGACAGGAGGTGATGGAACCACTGAGTCCCAGACTTAAAGGCCACCTTGTTCCATCCACTGCCATGGGCAGGGAAATTCCACTGCAAGGTGTTATAGGGCTGGGGCCACAGCCGAGGGGGCTTGTGTGCTTTCCAAGGTTTGCACTGCGCCAAGCTTGGCTCCAGATACAGCTCAGAATGTGGCAAAATCAGTCCTAAAAATCACCCACAGGACAGAAAATGTATGGAGCAAAAGCTCCCCCAAATGGTTCAAGACACAAGTAGACAACAGGAGGCAGAGGCATAAACACTCACTGCTCCTCAGAAAGTGTAACTGCTCTAGGTTTGTGTAGAACTGGGAAAATGAGATAAACTGAGAGGAAACTTTATGCCTTTTGTGGATATATATATATAAAACCTTTCTCTCATTGATGGAAACAAGACAGCTGATGACTGAAAAGATGGGTGAAATGCCTTAGGATCAGCTAATGATGAACCTGACTTAAAAGCAGTTCCATTTCAAATTTACACATCCCAGAATACCTCCAGCTGCTCTGGTTACAGGGGTGTAATCCAAAATCCAAGGAAATGTGCAGGCTAAAATATATTTTTAAAAAATATAAGACAAATTCCTGCAAATCTAATTTTCTTATCAGTCTTCTACAGAAGCTTTGGCTGAATTAAAACTGAGTGTTTGTTGAGTAAGTAAATGCTCAGGTGCTAACCCTGCAGGGGCCACTCAGACCCAGGAGTTCTGTTCACAAGGCAGTCCTGGTCAGCTCAGGGTGCAGAGGATTTGCTGGACCCTGACCCATGCAGCCCTTGGGGCACCCAGAGCAGCGCTGCCCAGGGCAGAGCCCATGGGCTGGCCCAGGTGTGCTCAGTCAGCCCCGTCTGACTGCCCTCACCTTGTGAGCCTGGTCCAGGGACTGTTTCCTGAAGTCCAGCTCATCGTCCAGGTATCCCTTCTGCTTGCTGAACAGCTCCTGGGGAGCGAGGAAGGGGCTGTCAGTGACCCCCAGGGCCCAGGCCCGTCCCCTGCCGCCCCCTCCCCGGTACCTTCTCGTTCTCCAGGTCCAGCATCTTCTGCTGCAGCGCAGACTCGGTCACCTCGATCTGCTGGAGCCACTGGGGGACAGACAGAGCCTGAGCAGGGCCCTGGGGCAGGGCATGTGCCAGCAGGCAGGCACCACTCCAACAGCAGAGCACAACTAACCCTGCGCTGGTCTCCTCTGAAAAGCCACATGGCAGAGCCTGGCCCTTCCCTCCTGCCTGGCTTTGCGAGTTCAGCCACGTTTCAGAGGAGTCTGCTGCCTTGCTGGCTGGACACCCTGCTGGGACAGAGCCCAGAGCAACTCCTCATGAAGCACCGTGACTATGGGGGGCTGTCAGCTCCCTCTGCAGCCTGCTCAGAGGGGTGGGTGCTTCCAAACACAGAGACCAGGACAGGTGCCCTGGGCCTCAGCTTCTCACCTTCCCCTTCCTGTGCTCCTCACCTTCCCTTCTTGTGCTCCTCACCCTTCCCCTTCCTGTGCTCCTCACCCTTCCCATCCTCTGCTCCTCACCTTCCCCATCCTCTGCTCCTCACCCTCCCACCTGTGCCCCTCACCTTCCCCACCTGTGCCCCTCACCTTCTCAGCCAGTGTGAGGACAGTCCTGGCCTGGATGATGACCACCTGCTCCTCGTTGGTCAGATTCTGCACCAAAAGCAGAGCACAATTACAACAAATCCCAGTTCTTGTTACTAACCCACTGCTTGGGCCACTGCTGTTTCAAACATTAAATATGTCTGAGGAACAATAAACTGAGGCAGAGGAAATTGTGATGCAAAATCATTGTAAAAGCCATTGTCACTATTCATTACCAACCCTTGTCATACATAATTCTTCAAAAATTCTTATATTTACCAACAAGAGCAGGGACTGGATCTTTGTATACCCAACAGGGACTAAACAGACATTTACACAGGACAAGATCGAGCTCAGCACAAAGAGCCATGGGGAGAAGAGATGCAGTGCTCATCCCATGCACCACCCTCACTTGTGCAGCCAGGTGATGATTTTGGGAAGCATTTATTAAGACATTGGCCATTCCATCCACCTTCTGTTGCTTCCTCCAAAATACCAAAGTACTGGAACTGGCTTTGCATTTCATCCCAAGCTTCAGTGTGACCACAGGTGCAGCTGAAGGGCTGGGCCTGGCTCGTGTGGGACCCTGAGCCAGAGCCAGGGCAGCTGCTGAGCAGGGGGACTGCAAAGAGCTTCAGCCTCAGGCACTGCTGGGCCATGGCAGTGCTGTCCTGCAGGGATTGAATCAGGGAATCCTGGCAGGCTCTGGCTGGGAGGGACCCCAAACCCCCCCAGTGCCACCCCTGCCATGGCAGGGACACCTCCCACTGTCCCAGGGGCTCCCAGCCCCAGTGCCCAGCCTGGCCTTGGGCACTGCCAGGGATGCAGGGGCAGCCCCAGCTGCTCTGGGCACCTGTGCCAGGGTTGCCCACCCCCAGGTATTTATAGTTCTGGTACTTCCGGGCTGTGCCGTGGTCCTGGGGATGGTGTTTTGCTGCTATCCAGCCTGTCACAGGGAGAGCTGGGGCAGCCCTGGTGCCCAGCCTGTCCAAGGGAGAGCTGGGGCAGCCCAGGTGCAGAGTGTGAGAACAGTGGGGACCCTCCTGCAGCTGGGGTGGGGGTCCCAGGGGGGCCCTGGAGGTGCTGAGGGCTCTGTGAGACCTTGAGGGGCTCAGCTCTACCTTGGCCCCTCCAGCCCTGGGGCTCTGCTGACAGAGGAGAGCACAGGAAAAGACCCACAGGACCTTGTGTGTGCCTTCCACGTGCATAACTGTGTGCAGCCATTCACTGCCACATGCTGAAGGAGAAGCACTTGCACGTTTCTTGTTATTTGCTTCTCCTTTTCATGCTGCTATTTTGGCTTTTTGTTTAATATCCTGGTTAGTATCAAGGGTTAATGGGTTATTAGGCAAACTCAAAGCACACAGCTGCTGAAATGCAAAAGCAAAGCAAATACAGAGCAAGCAAATCAAGAAACCATGTGTGGCCAGTGGCCAGAAAGCCCCAAACACCAACATCACTGAGTAACAGGGATCCAGGAGCAGTGTGGTGACACGAGCCCTGCACTTCACTCCTCAGTGGCAGCAAAACCTTGAAATGGCAGCAGATGCTGTGCTTGCAGCCCAAACCAGAGGCAGGACAGGCTGTGCAGCACCAAAGCAGGCAGCTCTGCTCACTGCACACCAGGACAGGTATTCCCCAAAGCATGCACAATTTATTAAAGGAACATACACTTACGGCGTTATCCCCTAAAATGTCCAACTTTTTCATCAGCTCTGCTACTACAATGTCCTGGCAAGAGAGAAATGGAGAGGCAGGAGTCAGCACGGGGCACCTGGCTCTGCCCGGGGAGGGGATAGGAAAGGAGCATCCCTTACTGTTACACCTTCAGCCTCGCAGTACACCTGCAGAGGGCTCTTCCCCTCCGTGAAGGGGCCGTGGTGGAAGGTGATGGCCGGGGACCGTCTCTCCCTCTCCTGAAAGGACAAGGATCCTCGGTTACCCCTGGCTGTGCCACACCACAGCACCACGGACTGCTCTGGCTTGGAAGGGCCCCTAAAACCCATCCCACCGCCCCTCCTGCCACAACAACCTGTCAGCCCCACCGCCGGTGTCTGTGGAGTTTGTGGTTCTCCTCTTTGACCAGACCCTGCTCAGAGTGCCCCTCTGCAGTGCCCCGCAGGGCTGGGGCTGCCCAGGGGCTCACCTCCAGCTCCAGGATCCTGAACTCCAGCAGCTCGTTCTGGTCCTTGGCGTCCTGCACGTCGTGCTTGAGGCGTGCCTCCTCTGCCTCCATCTGCCTGATCTGCCAAAGCACAGGGCACCTGAGCCAGGTGGGCAGGGCTGGGCCAGGGGGGCAGGCACACCCAGCCAGGTGGGCAGGCCTGAGCCAGGTGGGCAGGCACACCCAGCCCAGGGCACCTGAGCCAGGTGGGCAGGGCTGGGCCAGGGGGGCAGGGCTGGGCCAGGTGGGCAGGCACACCCAACCAGGGCACCTGTCCTGAGCCAGGGGGCGGGCACACCCAGCCAGGGGGACAGGCACACCCAGCCAGGGCAGGGCTGAGCCAGGTGGGCAGGCACACCCAGCCAGGTGGGCAAGCACACCCAGCCAGGGCAGGGCTGGGCCAGGGGGGCAGGCACACCCAACCAGGGCACCTGTCCTGAGCCAGGTGGGCAGGCACACCCAGCCCTGGGCACCTGAGCCAGGTGGGCAAGCACACCCAGCCAGGGCAGGGCCGAGCCACCCCGGGCCAGGGGGACACAGGGCTGGCCCCCAGGGCCACTGTCCTCATGCACAGGACACCCCCAGAGAATGCCAGAGCCCCACTTCTCCAGCAGGTTTATGAGGATCTCCTATTAAACACAAATTATTTCCAGCAGGGCAGTGCCATGCAGATTGGAATATTGCCCCTTCTGCATCGCTCAGGACACAAATGCTATTTGAATAATGCAAATAGAAACATTAAATACCTTTTCTACCAGTTCCTGATTCCTTCTGTACAGTGCCTGCTTCTCCTCAATCCACTTCATGTCCTTGGGGAGAAATGAACAACGCTGCAGGTGAGGCTGCAGCATTTGCAACAGCACAGCTGCAAGTATCTCACTGAAGCTCATGTGCAGAGGGACAGAACAGTGAGGGCTGTGAAACTCTAAGTCCATTACTTCTTAAAATAACTCCCTAAGCTAAACTTGCCCATGCACTTTTAACAGCTCTGTAGTTCACAAATGGAATAAAAACATTCCAGTGATTAAAAACCTCTTTCAAGTAAAATCTGGTTTGCATTAAAAGGGACATTCCCAACTATGTGTTTACTATCAAATTTCTATTTTACTGAATACAAATCACATATTTCTGCAGCTCAGGCAAACTGAACTTTATCTGGAAGCTAAGCTCTTAGTCTGAGGAATATAAAACCCACAAACCCAGGACATCATTTATCAGCAGGAACAACAACAAGAGTTTAAGCTGGGAAGACAATGATGCAATTACTCAATTACTTAATATTTAATTGTTCTCAAAACCATTTTCTGTTTACTGCTGCTGTTGCTTTTGGGTTTTTTTGTTTTTTTTTGTTTGGTTGTTGTTTTTTTGTCAGCAGAAGTGGTGCACAAGCTGTAACCAGCCTGGGAACCTTTCTGGTCCCCCAGGTGAGAGGTGGGGAAGGGCTGGAGTCAGCATTACCTGTCCCTGCTCAGCCAGAGCCTTCTCCAGGTCTTCTATCTGAGCCTGGGACCGGTGTATTTCTGCTTGGAGCTGCTCACGTGTCTGTGGCATATGAGAGAGAAACAAAAAGACCAAAAAATTGGTAAAGAATAATTTAAAAAGAAATAATAAAAAAAAAAAATCAAACTTTCTCCAAAAGACCAAACCTAATGCAGTATTGAAAATACCAAATGCTTTTAACAAATTATTTTGAAAGTTCCCTGGCAGAAGAAATTTGCAGCTGAGCACAGAGTATCAAATAATCAAATGTAATCAAATCAAGTCTGGGAGATAGGATTACTGATTTTGAGATTTAACTCAAGATTAACAAAATGGCAAAGCAGAGCTGGCCCCTCACAGCTGCTCGTGGCAGGCTGCAGCCAGAGCCTCCTCCCTTTCTCCAGGAAAACAAATGAGAATTACTGGGGCACAATTCTGGGCACTCCTGTTCCCTTAAATTTGGGGCACGTTCAACATTCAGAGCAGAGCCCACATTACAAACTGGCAAATTTCATTGACCTTTGTGCCTTTGGTGCCTTGTCTATAACTTAGAGCCTTATCTATGATTTAGTGCTACATCTATTTCATACCCATCTCTCATTTTTTACTGTAGTTGTACCTTCCTGCTTATTTAAGTAGACACCACATTCCTATACACCTTTTCTGAAAAACAAATGTAATTATTGCTAGTTGTTGTATTTGTTACATACTTTCATAGAACATTTATTTCCTTGAGCCATTTCTCTGCTATTTATCCTGTTATTTACACTGAAAGTGACTTTGTTTGCACGACCTACACTGGTGCCTCCTTTGGCCCCCTGTGAAAAGACTAAAACCCAGTCACTCTCACAGCTGGGCATGCCTTGGCTCACTGGGATTTTCCTTCCAGGTGCAGTCCCTGATGTTTCAGAGTAGATGTTCATTCTGGGAATGTCAGTTTTCATGCATTACACCTTGACCCACTCCCAGTGTTCCTGGATAACACCTCCACAGAACAGGTGTAGGAACAAATCTGCAGGCACATTTCTCCTGTTAAACAGCAAATTTGTCCCTTTCCTGATGGCACCCACACCTTTCCAGAATGGGCATGACCCATCCTGCCAGCCCTTCAGGGAGTCAGGGAATGCTTTGGGTGGGAAGGACCCCAAATCCCCCCAGTGCCACCCCTGCCATGGCAGGGACACCTCCCACTGTCCCAGGTGCTCCCAGCCCCAGTGCCCAGCCTGGCCTTGGGCACTGCCAGGGATCCAGGGGCAGCCCCAGCTGCTCTGGGCACTGTCACAGACATCTTTCATGAAAAATCCTTTCCTTGGGAGTTTTCCTCCTGAGAAGCTGAGAGGCCTCAGGAACAAAATGTACCCAATGGTTATCTGCTGCTGTGGGATGCAACAGGTGCAGCTGGGATTGGGCTCATGTGCTTGTTTCTAATTCATGGCCAATCACAGCCCAGCTGGCTCAGACTCTCTGTCTGAGACACAAACCTTTGTTATCATTCTTTCTTCTGCTATTCTTAGCCAGCCTTCTGATGAAATCCTGTCTTCTATCCTTTTAGTATAGTTTTAATATATTATATATCATAAAATAATAAATCAGCCTTGTGAAACATGGAGTCAGATCCTCGTCTCTTCCCTCATCCTGGGACCCCTGTGAGCACCATCACAGAGCACCCTGTGCCAGGGCTGCCCACCCTGCCAGGGAACAATTCCTCTGTAACTGCTTGGCACACTCAACAAGCTCCCAACAAAATCAGCACTTCAGGCCAGCTGTCCAGAGCCACAGGAACCCTGTGAGGCAGACAGGCAGAACGACACAGGGCACTTTGCAATTTAATTAACAGAAAAATCTCAGCTATAAGCCTTCTAAACATTTTCTGAGGAATCATGTAATCTCTCAGAGCCCAGAAGGAATTAAAGACCACGCATTATATATTTCAGGCTATCTGTCCTAGTTCTTTGTAGAAAAAGAGCTTACTTTCAAGGATTTCCCATAGAAACCTCTCCCTGGATTTCCCTTGAGCAGACCGGAGGTGAAAAGCCCGAGCTGCAGCAGTGGTGGATTCTCAGCAGCCCTGGCAGCGCTCAGAGTGCCCGGAGCCGCCTGGCTGAGCCCAGGTGAGCTGGAGAACAGCCTGAGCCCGGCCAGGGGAGCCCCCACCCACCCTGCCAGCTGCAGGGCCCCATGTCCATGGCACGCACACCCTGCAGACCTTGACTTCCCGCTCTGCATCCAGGGTGCCCCCGACCTGCTCCTGCAGCAGGGCGTAGGCGCGCTGCAGCGCCTGGTACTCCATCGTCAGCTGCCGGAACCGCAGCTCCGTCTCCTCCTTGGCCATGCCCTGCCAGCACACAAAAGGAGAGGGTTAGGTCTGCTGTCTCTGAAAACTGCCAGAATTATCCCTTTTGAAGCGCAATTTGGAACCATGGTACAAAATATCTTAGTTAAGCGCCCTCAAGCTGCTTCCCCTCCGTCCCCTGCACATCCCTTGCACGCTCTTACCTCCAGGAAGTGCAATACAGAAATAAAAAGATAATCCCTGCCTTGGAAAGATAAAAGCTTGCCTTCCATATAGCACACGAATGACTGCACCACCCTTTCTTACTGGAACAGGGAAAATCATCACATTAAAGGTGAAAATGCAGCTTTCTTTAACAACAAAAGGTTTCAATTTGGAAAGGAAACCAAGCCTGACAGCCTCACTCAATTATTAAAACATGAATCCAGAGTTAATAGTTGTAGAAGTGGTGACAGGCAACATGAAAGGAGCCCTTCATCTTCTTCACCCTGCTTACAATAACCAGTATGGAGTGCTTTCATGTCTGACCGGAATATTTCACTCAACATGAAATGGAATTACATTGCTGGGTGCATGCATCAACTTCCCACTGGCTGAACGGGGGGAAGATATCAATACAGGAATGAAAAATAAACAGGCTCATGCATACACAAATACATCCAGATTTCCTGCAGTGCAGCCTGGTAACCATCAGGTATCTTTCATGATGGAGTGAGGAATTCTGCAGGCTCCCTTTCAGCAGATTGAATTACACACCTGCAGCCAGCACACCGTGAAAGGGCTGCACATCATCAGGGGCAATTCTTGTTTATTACAAGAGTCTTGTTAAGCCCAGAGCTGTGTAATGGGCCAGTGTTCTGACACACACTGGGGAGTGCATTTGTGGGGAAGCCCTGGCAAATCAAGGAATAATCCCTTTAATTTGTGTTACATTTGTGTGCTGTGAACACACAAATGTTCCTCTGGAACCCAGCCAGGAACCAGCCTTTCCCTGGAGCCCAGAGCTTCAGGGGAGCATTCATTCCCTCTCCCTCCACCAACACAACCTTACTGAGCTTGGCTGGCCCAAACTGCACCTGCCAAAATCTGCAGCCAGGCTCAGAGTGAACACACCTCCCATGGCCTGTCCAATTTCTCCATTTTTTAGACCTGCAAACCTGCCGTAAATTCAATATTCTTAGGATATCAGATTTCCAGCTTTGAAATTGTGAAGTTACTGAAGACCTGAGATGTAGAGATACTGACCACCATGCACAGCACCAAATTTAACAGAAGTGTTTCATTTTGAGGTCTGAGGGACAGAACGATAGAACAGATATGAGAGAGCAGCAATGATAGATGGAAGTGATGGAACAGAGCAGGGATTTCATTAGAAAGCAGCACCAGGGTCACGGGCAAAGCAAGAGGGGTTTTTGAGGAGTACCTCTTCCAGGTCGTCCTCGGGCGTGCACGGTGTCTGGTCTGTCCGGTCAGTTTGGTAGGAGATGGAGGAACCATCAGACTCCAGGGAAGCCTCCTCATCATAGCCATAGAACGTCTCCACCACCGGCTTCTGGCAGAGAGCAGGGTCAGGGAGGGCCTTGACACCCGGACAGACTGCCCTGACACCTGGACAGACTGCCCTGACACCCGGACAGACTGCCCTGACACCGGGACAGACTGCCCCTGACACCCGGACAGACTGCCCCTGCACCCGGACAGACTGCCCCTGCACCCGGACAGACTGCCCCTGACACCCGGACAGACTGCCCTGGCTCCCGGACAGACTGCCCCTGCACCCGGACAGACTGCCCCTGACACCCGGACAGACTGCCCCTGACACCCAGACAGACTGCCCTGACACCCGGACAGACTGCCCTGACACCCAGACAGACTGCCCTGGCTCCCGGACAGACTGCCCTGGCTCCCGGACAGACTGCCCCTGCACCCGGACAGACTGCCCTGACACCTGGACAGACTGCCCCTGCACCCGGACAGACTGCCCTGACACCTGGACAGACTGCCCCTGACACCCGGACAGACTGTCCTGGCTCCCGGACAGACTGCCCTGACACCGGGACAGACTGCCCTGACACTTGGACAGACTGCCCTGACACCTGGACAGACTGCCCCTGCACCCGGACAGACTGCCCCTGACACCCGGACAGACTGTCCTGGCTCCCGGACAGACTGCCCCTGCAGCTGGACAGACGCCTGGCAGGCCAAGAGCCATGGGCTGAAAGTGCTGGGGGATGGAAACAGCCCCGAGCCAGAGGGGGGCCTGGGATCCCTTCCATGGCTCTGGGACCCCAAATCCCCCCCAGTGCCACCCTGCCATGGCAGGGACACCTCCCACTGTCCCAGGGGCTCCCAGCCCCAGTGTCCAGCCTGGCCTTGGGCACTGCCAGGGATCCAGGGGCAGCCCCAGCTGCTCTGGGCACCTGTGCCAGGGCTGCCCACCCTGCCAGGGAACAATTCCCAGTTCCCAATCTCCCATCCAGCCCTGCCCTCTGGCACTGGGAGCCATTCCCTGGCTCCTGTCCCTCCAGCCCCACGCAGCTTTCAGACAGAACGTGCCTCCCTGGAAGGCCTGGATGTGATGCTCAGGATGTCAGGAGTTATTTCCCATTGACCTCAATTAGTTATTCATAGGTTCATTAGCACCAGCCTCACTCTAATTGTTCATCTGTGGATCACAGCACACTGGCAGCCCTGACATTAAACCTTCCTGTGACATTTTAGTGTTAATATTTACATTAACACCCTGCCAAGCCCTCATTAACCAACATCCCCTTTTCCCTGAGCTCTAACCACTGCTTCCCTAACCAGCAATTTTCACATGTTACTAAACTCCATCATGAATTATTTACTACATACACATGTTTTCAGGCAGCACCATCAGAAGATCATTTGGAGATGTGTTGATTCATAAAATTTGTCTGCTCTTAAGACAACCACATCCCACCAGAGTCCCACAGGGTGAATGCAGAGCATGGAAAGGCTCAGAATGCTCAATGCAAACAGGTACCCTGCCCCCTTGAATATCCCAATGCAGTCTGTCAATGTCCTTCACCCAAACTGAAGTTCAGGACCCATTTGCAGACCCTCGAGGAGAACATTGCCTTGGCCCTGAGGTGCTCTGAGCACCCCAGCCCTGTCCATCTGCATGTCACCATGGAAGGGTTTGTTTTTTACCTTAGGAATTCTTGTCATTTTTTTCCTTTGCTTCCTGAACCTTAGCAGCTTATCACGTTCCTGCAAGAGTCAGAGACACTGTTAGCTGTTTGCAGAGAGCAATTACTGAAATCAACCCTGTCAGTACAAGGAGCCACTGGGGAAGCAACAGACAGGAATGTCCCTGCTGGCCACTGTCCCATACTGTCACCATGCCTGGGTTATTTACTCCAACATCTCTCAGCTTTGCCACAGACAACTAGAAATTGCTCTTTATGTCCATGAAAATCAAGCTAAAATAAAGCTGGTGATAAGCTTTATGCTGAGAGTTTGGGTATCCCTGTGGAGCTGCTCCCTGGGTGACCATGGCCCTGCAGCCCTTGCCATGGCCCTGTCCCTGGTGGCTGTTGGTGGCTCTGGAAGGGGCACACACCCAACACACTGCACACACTGCAGGGCCTCTTTGAACTCTGCACTTCCAGGCTCAGCTCCTTCCCTAAGGATCTGCAGGTTCCCTACGTGTCTGGAGTAAGGTTTGAGCCCTTACTGCTGCCAACAATTTTTCCAGTTGGAGGAAATAATAGAATAATCAAATTCCAGGTTGGAGGGACCTAAAATATCACCTCCTTTCCACCCCTGCCATGGCAGGGACACCTCCCACTGTCCCAGGTGCTCCCAGCCCCAGTGCCCAGCCTGGCCTTGGGCACTGCCAGGGATCCAGGGGCAGCCCCAGCTGCTCTGGGCACCTGTGCCAGGGCTGCCCACCCTGCCAGGGAACAATTTCTTCCTCTTTGTGGTATTAGGTTGGTTTTTTACAGTACTCAGCAAAAAGTCTCTGTTCTGGACTTGCAAAGCCCAGGAGTGCAGAGAGGGAAGCTCCACAGGGGAAACCCTCAGCTGCTCCATTTCCCCTGGGTACAAGGATGTGGTGACCTTGGGGACAGTGACACGGGCTGCTGCCCAGCCTGGTGGCCAATCCCCGGCCAGGGACAATTGAACACTCGTTGCCTGGAATGGGAACAGTACATCCCATCAATACCCATCAGTGATGGAACCCTAAACATCCCTGTTTGAAACCCCGAACATCCCTGCTCACCACAGCACAGGGATGGGGCAAGGGCAGGGCTGAGCACACCCTGCTGTGGGTCACACAAAGCCAGGGGCAGCCAGAGTGAAAAAATGACATTCCAAGGGGACAGAGCTGCCTGGAGATGGGGACACTTGCCCTTGGCCATCAGGACAGGATTAAAGCTTTCCTCCCCACCATCACTGTGCTTTTCTCTGGTGAACAACTGCTGATAAAAAATCTGCTCTGAGGAAACCCCCTGGGTCAGCTCACTGCTGAACACAGATGGAAGGGAGAATAAATATTATTGTACCCCGCCTGCTTTCCACGAACAGCAATTTAAAGCATATATAGATGAGGAGGAAGCTAATGTCACTCTTACCATGACACTCTTCACATAGCCAGCAGTCTCAAGGGTCTAATGAAACAGAATGAAATAATGTCAGTAACCGGACAGGCTTAAAAAGAAAGGGAATAAACAAAAGTTATTTTCTAGAAGAGTATGGTGATTTTGGTGTTTTCTGTTTCCAAGGACAGAGAACATGTTAAGAAGGAAGCAAACCCCAAGCCCAGGGCTGCAGACCCCTCCCTGTACACAGGAATCTTCAGCCCTGGTGGTGTGTCCAGCTGAAGGAGCTCGGACAGTTTCCCTCCCAGATCTGGCCACCAGCACATGCAAGGACGTGGTTCTGTCAGGCCAGGCCAATGCAGATTGAAAGGGTTTTCCCAGACACCACACCACAGATAATTTCTATTACTACTAAGCACAGAAATACCTGCCAGGTTCCCCTGTTGCCCACTGTGCCCACCAGCTCCCAGAACCTCAGGCACCCCTTCCTTGGGCTTCCTCTGCTCTGCCCTTGGGCACTCTCACGTGAGAACAGCGGCCTCCCATCTCACCTTGGAGAGCTCATCAATGATGTTCTGCTGCTCAATAACTTGTAGTCTCAGGAAATCCACTTCCCTTTCTTCCTGGCTGTGGTCAAGGTCATTTAGGGAGCTTGGTCTCCTTATTGCTCCACTTCTTTGCCTCTAGAATGCAAAAACCACAGGGCAGAGGAGGAAATGATCAGGAGGCTTTGCCAGGGACTTGTCTGGCCCTTCCCTTTACAGCAAGTAGAAAACATCTCTCTAATGGTTGCCCTGGCAGCTCTCCCGCTCCCTTTCTGCTGAGCCTCACGTCCGGGCTCCAAATGTGCCAGAGGGTCCTGCTCCTCCAGCTGGAAGAGGGGCAGGGTCACAGGGGCAGATTTCCCAGGGACTGTGAGGTGATCCTGGCGGGAAAGTTGAAGGTGAGCCATAGAATGCCAGGTGAGTTTGGGTTGGAAGGGCCAGGATGGAAGTTTCCCATGGAACCTGCAAGGGTGGGCCAGTGCCTGACTCCCTCAGCCCCAACGTCCCCCGTTCTCCCAGGAGCACAGGCACTCACCATGGCAATGTTTTCCTGCGTCACAAATTTCAGTTTATTTTCCATTCGACGTAAGGCATGTGACAACTCCTCATTCTTCCTACTGAGGCGTTTGTTTTTGTCCAAAATGGGCTTATACTGACTTTCTGCTTCTCTGAGACGTTTCAACTGAAAGATAAAGAGAAAAATAACACTTCTGGAGATTTTTCATCAAATATATTAACTACTTTCTGTAACTATCACGCTAGAAGTTTTTTCTCCTGATGCAAAGCAGAACTGATAAAAACTTGGGATTTTCCAGTGGGAAGAGAGCATTCCCACATTAGAAGATATCGTTGTAGGGAGCCCCTGATGCAGGAATAATCTGCTTTGACTCCACTGACTCTAGAAGGCTGAACAAATGCTTTATTAAGCTATATTATATTACACTAATACTATATATTAAAACTATACTGAAAAGATACTAAAGAAAAACTCATGAGTGTCTCCAGACAGTCACAACACAGCTTTGACCTAGTTGGCTAATCAATCTAAACAACCATCACCAGAGTGCAATTAACAAGTCACTTTTGGTAAACAATCTCCATAACACATTCCACATGTGTCAAACAACAGGAGCAGCAAGTAGAGGTGAGAGTTATTTTCTCTGAGGTTTCTCACTGCCTTTCATTTGGAGAAATCCTTGGGAAAGTTGTGCCTGCTGCTCTCTGTGAAGAGACCTGTGGCTACAATGAGATATTCTGCCTGTGTAGCAAACGTTCAATGTGGGGAATGTACTTATTTTTGAAAAGAAATAAACATAATTCGAGCTAATGCCATGTTAAAAATCCATTGCTGCACAAGCCAAGAGGGGAGTGGCGCGGCCCAGCCCAAGCCGCGAGCTGAGCAGGAGGCAGGAGGAGGAGCCCCTCATTTCCAGGCAGCACAGGAGCAACCCCGGGTGTTCCTGGGGCAGAGCACACGTCCCCAGGCCGGGCCCTGCTGCACTCACCAGCTCGTTCCTCTCCTCCGACAGCAGCGCGTTCCTGTCCTCCAGCTTGCGGATGATCCCGCTCAGCTCCGCGATTTTCAGCTGGAAGCGCCGCGCGTCCTTTTCATCCAACTGCTGTTCCTAAAACAAAGATCAACTGCAAATAACTGTTCATAAGTGTGCACGCAAGAGCACATTGGCAAAGCTCAAACTTTTCCTTATCCCAAATGCAGACATTTTAAAATGTTATCGCATAGAGTGTAACCCGTGGAACCCAAGTGACCATGGAAAGCTGCAGGGTGAGACCAACGGAAAGTCAGGAGTGGAAATGTAACAAAGAATGCAAATGCAGAGGTGGGTATATGCATATGTATGTGTATATGCATATGCAAATACAAGGTCACAAATGTGACAATACAAATGTGCAAACACAAAGTTTACAAATGGTAAACTTGGAAACAACAGAAAATATCAAAACTGAAGGCCGTGTTCCAATGATGCCACTGTTGAACTGAGAGCTTCAGACACATTGCCCACTCTGAGGATTTGATCATAAGAAACTGGTATTAAAATTACTGAATTACTGAATGGGGAAAATCCATGCAATTGTGCATTGAATAAGCTCTTCTTCCAGAAAGGTGTGGCCCTTATGGGGTCCTAAAGGGTCACTCGTAAGGCTACAGGGGTAGCACTTTATCTGAGTGAAAATGCTTCAATCAAATTAGAAGTGAATAGAGATATAGGTAGATGTGTTCTCGTTCAGAATCAGAGGAGTTACAGCTACTGACAAACGTGACAGACTTTCCCCCTTCTCTAAGACTTGTTCTGGTCTTTGGCAGAAGTTGAGTACAACTAGAGAGAGGCAAATTAGTGCCCACGAAAAAGTACTGGTGGCACTTTTGGGAGGTCTAGGGTTCCTCATTCAACAGGTGCAGGAGAGGCTTGGGCCAAAGAATAAAACAGATTGGTTTACTCAGGTATAAGTTTTACACTTGTACTGAGACAATCGAGGCTGTCGCAAAAGAAATCTTGATGAGGATCAGCAATGAGGACGACCTGCACACGTCAGAGGCACGAGGGCAGTTACCCGAGGGCTTTTCTGGGCAGAGGGGGCCCCAGCAGGGAGGCGCTAGAGTTACACTGCAAAAGCCACTGTGGAGGGGTGATTCCAATCCAATGCTCTGGCTATTGCAGAGGATAAACAGCAGAGGATAGGTCAGGAGGTGTTTGGTTCACTTTGTGTCCTGCTGGCAGTGACCAGCAGTGCAGGGCTGCCCTGGGGGTGCAGGGGTCCATGCTGCCCTGCACTGCCTCCATCCCTCTGGAACTGGCCTCGTACATCTGCTCCCCAAGCCCCAGCCCGCACCTCCGAGAGCTCGCACACAAACAGCACTTGGTGAGGAATGCATTTGCATCGTTTGTTGGCAGAGTCGTGTCAAACTGTCAAACTAAGGCGGGTGGCTGAGCATGGCACAGTGAGGAAAAGGAGAGAAAGGACAGAGCAATTCCACCCTGCTGACAAAACCAAACCAAACCAAACCAAACCGACCGGGAAACAAAACAACAGAAAGCAAAAGCTCTCCCATGGCGAGGTTTGATTGGAAATCTCAAGGCTTTGGGCACACAAAAGCCAGAGCATGAGCAGGTGCCTCAGGAACCCTGCACAGCCATGGGACAGCTCTTGCTCCAGGGTGCACTCATCAAGATTCTGCCACTCATTTGGTCGCTCGTTTAGGTGAAACCATGTGGAAGTGCTTACGGGGCTTCCCGAATGATCTGAAGCGTCTCCTGCACCACTTGCATAAGGAAGTTCCCGCTTGGGGCTGCTCAGATGCCGGTCAGACTCTTTGAGCTGGGACAGTTGTTCATCTAAAGCCTCCTTTTGGAGCTGCAGTCTCTGAGCATGCCCGGCTCGCACCCCTAACTCTCTCTCCAGCACGAAGACTGCTCTGTCCTTAAACTTAATCTCCTCCATCTATAAGGAGAACAGAACACAGTCACACAGGGCTCGGCAGCCCCGAGCACTCCAGGTGGCACAGCACGGCTGCCCTGCTACCCACAGTGACAGTGAGCACTGGGCACAGCGCTGCCCCTCTCCAGGGCCACCCAGCAGGAAACCCCTCCTTCAGCAGGCAGCTGGCAGTGAAATATTGGGAACAGCCTGGAATCCTGTCACCACTTCAGAATATCTTAAACAAAATTAAACATTCGCATCACACTTGGATTGCTTCACTCAAACACTTTAATGATTCTGCAGCATTTTGCTTGGATGCCACCTCTAGAAAATGTGGATTAATAATTTTTAAAGAAAAATTTTGAAACCTCAGAATCCTTTACATTTTCAAAATTCCTAGAAGAAATATTTTTAATTTTTTTTTCCCAAATATCTTCCTTGTGAGCTATTCCTTTTCCATCAGAGGTTTTACTTACACAGAATAAAGATTATGCAAAATAATGAAGTGCTTAAATGACAAACACCCAGTGACCTCTAATGCTCCCCCTTCCCTGTTTGCCTGTGCCAAGGGGCTGCGCACATCCCATGGGATCAGCCAGGATCCGACTCCTGGGGTCTGCCAGGAGTTCACCAGGGCTGGGTCCTGTCAGTGAAGGAATCCCTGATCCCAGCCCAGCTGATCCCAGCCCAGCTGATCCCAGCCCAGTGAGGGAATCCCTGATCCCAGCCCAGCTGATCCCAGCCCAGCTGATCCCAGCCCAGTGAGGGAATCCCTGATCCCAGCCCAGCTTGGCTGGGGTGCTGCCCACGCTGGAGCCCCCACTCACAGCCCGAGTGGCAGAGGTTCCACAGAAATCACACCCATCCCTCAGGCTGCTTTCAGACTCCAGAAACGCAAGATTTTTGCCTTCAGTTTTTGAGATTTCAGATATTTAATTTCAATGGTCAGTTTTTAAACCTGGCCTGCTTCAAATAAGAAAATTTTGCCTTCTAAGAGCTGTGATAATACTTTTATCTCTGCTTTGTCTGTAAACCTGGAAAGAAATGACACAGGGAGCCAACAGTCACTCCAGGGACTTGGTTTGCAGTAATTGCCAATATAGCTCACCCAGGGCAGGTGCTGGCAGGTCACCCAGGCACCAGGAAAGCAAAATGGAGCAAATGAAAGGGATTTTGGGTGCCATTGACTAACCACCCTTTCAACAATGTCAGTGAAGGCAGCATCTGCTGACTTAGAATGAAACAAAGACACAGGTACTTCCAGAGCACCTGAGGTCTTTCTGCTAAATGCCTAATGAGGAGAAATCGAAATGGATGCACAGGTGAAAAGATAACACATCATCAAATGATTATTTGTTTAAAATAAGCAGAATATTGGCTAGTTAATTCTTATTCATATGGAAACAAAGACATATTACAACAAAGGCAACACATGAAATTGGGAGGAACAAAGAGATGAGAAAACACGAAACATTTCACAGCATTCCACTAATGGCTTGTTTTCCAGAAAAAAAAAAAATCCCTAAACAAAACCTTCGTAGACCACAAGCAAACCTCAGCATTGAGATCTTCCTCCACCTGAGTAAATTCCCATCCATGACACATGCCCAAGTTTGGTGGCTGCAGCCACTGACAGACAGAGACAGTGGAAAGAGCACAGCTGGGAGGGAAAGGTGTGCCTCAGCACGGGGGGGAGAGGAAGGGAGGGCAGGGCAAGGGGTCCCCAGAACTCACTGGCAGTGGTGCAGGTCCATGGGCACGCTGCCCTCGGGCAGGGCCAGCCTGGCCTCATGCCGGGCTCTGCTGGGCTGGACCAGGCTCTGGCTCCTGTCCCTGCTCCCACCCTGGCGCTCTGGAGCGGGGAAGGGGCGGCAGTGCAGGAGCACCCACCCACCACGCACCCACCCAGGCACCTGCAGGCGCCTGCTGCACTCAGAGCTGCAGGAATACTGATGAATATGTATGTGTCTGCTCACTGGAGGCAGCCCCAGCACAGCTGGTGCCAATTACAGAGCAGCAGCTGCGCTCAGGGAGATGTGCTGCTCCTCCCTGCTGCTCAGGGAGATGTGCTGCTCCTCCAGGCTTTGAGCCCTGGCTCTGTTATTAAAGTTACTATTGCCATCCTGTTCCAACCCAGGCTCAGGGTCCTGGCTGGGGCATCTGTCCCTGCAATCTTCCTGGGGCCCCTGCAAGCTGACAGATGCTGTCAAAAATGGCCTTTGAAGCACCTGGGATCAAAGGCATCCCCCCAGGCAGGGGGCACAGAGGAGGATCCCTGTGCATGGCAGGCACTGAGCTGGCATCAGGACATGTCAGGAGAGCTGTCCCAGCCTCGATGGGGCTGCCAGGGTGCTGGGACCTGGCAGGAGGGGACCGGGTGGCCCTGGGTGTGCCAGCCCTGGGAGAAGGGCACAGGGCACACACACAGAGACCCTGCTCGTTCCCCTCCCTGTGCAGAGCCAGCCCCGCTGCCTGCCTGTCCTGGGCACCCAGCACCAGCACAGGGCCCCGAAGGTTTGGGCTGGGAGGGAGCTGGAGCTCAGCTTGGTGCTGAGTGTAGCCATCAGTGCCACCGGGGAAGCCAGGAACGGAGCAGGGGCTGTGCAGAGCTCCCACTGGAGGCACAAACCCCACAAAAGTGCTCCCAGAGGCCCCCAGCCCAAGCCCTGTGCTGGGTGTGCTCTGGCAGCACAACAGTGTGGTTACAGCCCAGGAAATATTAACTTTAGGTCCAGAGAAAAATGTTGTTAAAAGCTGGCCTGAGAGAGGTGGAAGGAACCCCTCAGAATGAGGAGGTTTCCTGACCCTCCTCAGCGTAGGAGTAATGCTGTCTGGCTTTTACATACAACAAAATCCTTCAGCCCAGGTTTAGTTGGAAAAAAAAATGTGGTAAATGAGGGTCAAACCACAAATGATTAAAAATCCACAGGTGGAAGAAGGAGAAGGAACAATTCACCTTGAACATGTGTCTGCCTTTCAGGTGCTGCATCACCTTTATAACCCCAGGTATGGGGGATCTCAACACACGAGGGAATCAAACGCAGAGGGTAAAGGCTAAATCAATCACCAATAAAATCAATACTTAAAAATCAGCTTTCAACCCTTTACACCAGACATCTTCACTAATTCAGCAGAGCCTGGCAGAGGTCAGGGTCTCGGAGAGCAGAGAGGCTCAGAATGGTGCTTGGAAGCTTGATCCCCTCTTTGGCTGTGGGGTGGCACTGCCATGAGGGAGATGTGAAGCTCTCCATGTCCAGAGGTCTCACAGGGGATTGGCACAGGGTATTAAAGCTTTTGCTACTCATAATCAACTAAAGTTTGTCTAGATTGAAATTAAGCACTCCCCAGGCTCCAGCAAATCCCATTTCCTCAGTTTTTCTGATTTCTCAGTCCCCTGATAAAGGAGATGGGAATGAGGAGGCTGCAGTGGCCATGGCTGTGTAGAACTTTTCCCTCCCGACCAACCTAGAGTTAATTAAAGTTTAAATGCTCTTTTCCACACTGAATTTTGGTGCCCACTTGGCAAGCACCAAGGCTTGGGGAACACTGCAGGCTGAAAGCTGCTGCCCTGGCTGTGCACACACTAAGCAGGAGTGCTCCTGCCCGTGCAAATGGCATTAAACACAGCCATGCAGTATTTTAAGGCAGTTTTGAATGCACAAATTGGAATTTAAGGACGGTTGGCTAAAATGAGACATTCTGTCCAAAGGAGGCTGTTGCCACACGTACTCATCACCATTGCAGGGGGATTTCATCTCCCTGAGGCTGAGAGCCAGGGCCAGCTGAGCCAGCCTGTGCAGGCACAGACAGCAGCAGCCAGCACAGCACTGGGGCCAGAGCAGCCTGGGCACACCCAAAACCACCCAAAACCACCCAGGTGCCTTCCCTGTGCTGCCTGCAGTGCTGGGAGCTGCCAGCCCTGCTCCATGGGAACGGGCTGGAGCCTTTGGCATCCACCCTGGCCCTGGAACGACTGCAGTGAGGAGCTGGGGGTGAGAATACCCAGAACCACAGACCCTGGGGTCCCAGCTGTGCCCATCCCCACCCTGTCCCCAGCTCTGGGTGCCACCTGCAGGGATGGGCACTGCAACCCTCCCTGGGCAGTTCCTGAGCCCCCTTTCCATGGGAAAATTCCTGCTGTGCCCACCCTGAGCTGCCCTGGCCCAGCCTGGGGCCATTCCCTCTGCTCCTGTCACAGCCTGCAGTCAATGCAAGCACAGAAAATGCCCTGGAGCTGAGTCAGTGGGTCCCTGATTCTCTGCATAGGGCACTGCACACACAGCCCTGTACCCCAGACATCAGGGCTCTCCCCACAAGGGGCCAGGAGCCGCCAGCTCCCACCCAAATAACTGAGGTGGAGCCCATGGAGCTGAGAGCACTTGGCTGCACCCAGGAGGCACTCGGGGCTTGGTGAAGTCATGGCATCAGGGTAAATCATGGCATCAGGGTAAATCATGGCATCAGGGTAAAATCATGGCATCAGGGTAAAATCATGGCATCAGGGTAAATCATGGCATCAGGGTAAATCATGGCATCAGGGCAAATCATGGCATCAGGGCAAATCATGGCATCAGGGCAAATCATGGCATCAGGGCAAATCATGGCATCAGGGTAAATCATGGCATCAGGGTAAATCATGGCATCAGGGTAAAATCATGGCATCAGGGTAAAATCATGGCATCAGGGTAAAATCATGGCATCAGGGTAAATCATGGCATCAGGGCAAATCATGGCATCAGGGCAAATCATGGCATCAGGGCAAATCATGGCATCAGGGCAAATCATGGCATCAGGGTAAAATCATGGCATCGGGGTACAGTCATGGCATCAGGGTAAATCATGGCATCAGGGTAAATCATGGCATCAGGGTACAGTCATGGCATCAGGGTAAATCATGGCATCAGGGTACAGTCATGGCATCAGGGTACAGTCATGGCATCAGGGTAAATCATGGCATCGGGGTACAGTCATGGCATCAGGGTAAATCATGGCATCAGGGTAAATCATGGCATCAGGGTACAGTCATGGCATCAGGGTACAGTCATGGCATCAGGGTAAATCATGGCATCGGGGTGAAGTCATGGCATCGGGGTAAATCATGGCATCGGTGTAAATCATGGCATCGGGGTAAATCATGGCATCAGGTCAAATCATGGCATCAGGGTAAAATCATGGCATCGGGGTACAGTCATGGCATCGGGGTACAGTCATGGCATCGGGGTACAGTCATGGCATCAGGTCATTTCATTGGTGCAGTGAGCCAATCTGATTCTTTCAATCATGAACTTTTAAAAGTTTGATTTTCACAGGCAGTTTAGATAACATCCCACTGAACCACTCTGTTCCCTGTAACTAAGACCATGTTTATTTAACAGGTTCTACATTAAAGGCCATTAGTGGGGACTTTCCACGTGGTGCAGCAAGTTTATTTAGGATGTCCATTAGCCCCCCATTCACTGTGCTGTGTGAAATCAATGCACCAGTGATGCATGGTTAGAGGACAATGTACTTACACTGCAGGATATTTGAACAGCATCAATAGAGCAGTTGGTTGTAAATTATTTTCAATATCCTCTTCATAAAAATAAAATAATCTATGAAAAAGCCTTAAGAGCCTAAAGTCTGAGAGAAGAGAGGCTAAATAAAGGCAGGGGACACTCCAGTGCTGGCGAGTCAGTCCCTGCCAGGCCCTTTGGGGGTCAGGGCTCAGGTGATGCTGTACAGCATCCCCAGGGCAGGGGTCCTGCGGGGGTCTCTGCAGCCTGGTCCCACTGCCAGCCTTTCATCCGGGGCAAGGCTGGGCATTGTGAATTTATCTGGGGTTTGGGTAACAGCTAAGGGCTAATGACTTAGAAGAGACCTGGATGGGTCTGTGCCGGGACACTGAGGCTGTGAAGCAGCATGGCAGACACAGAACGATGGTGACACCACACAGATACTGAGACAAGACCCAAACACGCACCCTGAGGGCATGGCTGTGTCCCCAGGCAAGGCAGCGCCCTCAGGGGCTCGGGTGTGGGTCAAGGCAGGGGCTGGGACAGCACCAGTGAACCCCTGAGCCCCTCCAGGTGCTGCTGGCCTGCCAGGCTCTGCTGCAGAGCCTTCCCTGCCAGGGACCTCCCTCCCTCCCTCCTTCCCACAGGGATTTCCCCCTTTCCCACCACCCCTCCAACCTCCCCAGCCCGGTCCCACAGGCCAGAGGAAATCTCCAAAGCCACAGGGGTGAAGCTGCTGCCTTTGAGAGTGGAGCTGCTGCAGCTGAGGATCAGGTGCTGGGTTAGTGGGGGCAGGCTGAGCAGCCACACACAGAGGGCCCCTGAGGGCCAGGTGAGCAGGGCCAGGTGAGATCCCAGCCACCTGCTCAGGTGGGAGACACACAGGAGCAGAGCCAGCCCTGTCCTGGGGAAAACCACCACGGTGGGCATGGAGAGAACTCCCCCTGCATGCCCTGCTGCGTGGGGAGCACCCAGGGGTGCAGAAAAGGAGCATTTGGGATTGTGTGAGCCTTGCTGTGGGATGTTCATGGGAGCCACCAAAGGCAGGGGAAGGGAGGGACCAAGGTGGATCAGGAGGAACCAAGGTGGATCAGGAGGGAAGGCTTGGTGAGGAAACAGAGGCATAACCCAAGACACATTAGTGGTGTAGCATTCCCCTGCCCAGCCAGGAGCCTGAGGGCTCTTCCTGCTGCCTTTAACGTGAATCACGTCCACGGGCTCTGACACAGATAAAGAAGTTTCTCACAAAACATCCTGACACTTTTGAAACCACTTTGCCCTTTCTGCTAGTAAATGTAAACAGAGCTGGGGCGAGCCCCAGAGTCCCCACACCCGCCCAGAGAGGCCAGCCCTGCCCATTTCCCCCGGGACACGGGTCAGAAGAGCAGAGAGG
Source organism: Molothrus aeneus (assembly GCF_037042795.1). Classification (NCBI taxonomy): domain Eukaryota; kingdom Metazoa; phylum Chordata; class Aves; order Passeriformes; family Icteridae; genus Molothrus; species Molothrus aeneus. The sequence goes on along the minus strand of NC_089653.1, from coordinate 35,545,777 downwards.
GGCACGTACCAGCCTGCGGATCTCGCGCTCGCACTCCCTCTTGATGCGCGTGATCTCCTCCTGGTGCAGGTGGTACACGCTCCTGATCTCTGCTGCCTTCATTTTGTCAGCTTGGATCACCATCGTCAGGGCCTCCTCCACCTGCTTCTTGGCACCCTTCAGCTCGGAGATCTCCTGCTGCATTTTGATTTTCTCCACCTCGAAGCCCTTCTTGGCCTCCTCCTTGGCCTCGCTCAGCAGCACCGTCTTCACCTTGTCGGGGGCCCCGTCCCGCACGGCGTTCAGCAGGGTCTGCAGCCTCTGGATCTCATTGTCCTTGATTTTGATCACTCTGAGCAGCTCGGCTTCGTGCTGCCTCAGAAGAGTTTCTCGGACAGCCTGGAGCTCTTTCATTTTGTCTTCATGGAGTTTGACTTTGAGCTCTGTGACCACCACTGTGCTTTTATGCTGTTCGTGCTCCTTGATCTGCTTCACTTCCTGATTTTTCTCCCTTTCCAACTTGCTGACCTATAGGGAAAATCAAAAAAGTATAGTATTTTCAATCAACCAATGAGTGCATATCATGATGTTATTTAAAAATGGTACAGATGACCTTACAGTATTACACCTCAGTGCTGGTATGTCTGTGCCTACAAACTGGTGGTAGCAAAGACCTTTCTTTCACTGCAGGCTCATGTTTAATACACATTCAGGAATCAGTCAGTACTTTCTGAGTCCTTACTTTATTCTGCAGAAGCTCTCACAGCACATTACCCCCAAAATAAGGGAAAAACCAGATTCCAAGGCCATCACTCTGGCCCACTCAGGCAGGCAGGCCAAACCCGCACGTGCACAGGCAGGGCACAAAAATCTCTGTGCAAGCTCCTGTGAAGCCCCAAACAGCTGCATTTTACCAGATGGTTTTTTAAAGTGATGAATTATTCAGCAGAAATAACTGACTGTACCCGACCACACAAGGCTCAAGCAACGTTTCAATTTAAAACCATGCCATAAACTCTAGAGAAGCCATGGCCAGAAGTGGCTGTGAAGGACAGGGACAAGGAAAACAAAGTCCTCAGCCTTAAAGCTGCAAATGCTGCTGCACAGCAAAAGGATCAACAGATGTTCTATTTATTTATACCTGTGTGTCAGATTCATGGTCTAAAATGCCTAATGCAAATTCATGGGAAAATGCAAACTATCATTTTGTCCCTGCATGGTAACATATTTCTATTCTGGAACTGAAAACCCCCAAAGTCTATCATTGGAAACTGAGTTGGAGAAGTGGGGAAAAGCAAATGAACATTCCTTGCTCTGGCTGAGAAGTGATCTGAGGGCAGGAGCTGGAAGCTCTTAGAGCTGAGGCTCCAGCCCCATTGCTGTCCCTCTCCCAAAGGCTGAGGGAGAAGCTGCGCCTCCTTGGAATCTGGGAATCAGCACAGGGGGCACAGCTGAGGTTTAGCACTGGATATCTGGGTAAGCACTTGGTCTGGAGGAGCTTGAGTGCAAAACCCAAATGAAGTGAGCGTAAAAGGGCAAGAGAAGAAGCAGCCGGGAGGATTCTGGCACCGCTGAGCTCTCTGGACACACGGAATGGCGCGCACAGGGAGGGAAGCTGCCCACCTTGCTCTTCTCCTGCTGGAGCTCGATCTGGATGTCGGTGAGCTTGGCCCGCAGCTCCTCGTTGGCAGCCTGCAGGGCGGCCAGGGCGTCGGGCTTGTCCCCCCTGGCGCGGCTGCTGGAGCCCCTCTTGGCCATGCTGAGGGAGGCCCTCGCTGCTCACGCTGCTCACATCTTCTGGGGCCTGCAGGGAGGGACCGCTGTCACCTGCCAGGGACACAGCCCCCAGCACGCCCCAGGGACAGCTGGGGGCTGCATCCCCGGGATGGGCGTGCAATCATGGGCTGGGTGTGCAACCATGGGCTGGGTGTGCAATCACGGGATGAGTGTGCAATCACGGGCTGAGAGTGCAACCATGGGATGGGCGTGCAATCACGGGATGAGTGTGCAACCATGGGATGGGCGTGCAATCACGGGATGAGTGTGCAATCATGGCTTTTCCTTGGTCCGAGTGTGCAATCACAGGCTGAGTGTGCCATCACGGGCTGAGTGTGCAATCACGGCTTTGCTCAGGTGGAAGGGTCAGCTGGAGGGGCTGCATTCCCTGGGCTGAGTGTGCAATCACAGCTTTGCTGGGGTGGAAAAGTCCTCTAAGACCATTCAGTCCAAGCCCCACATCCCCAGGTGCCACATCCACACAGCCTTCACATCCCTCCAGGGATCCCATCCCATCCTGTACCCAATATCCAAGCTGAACCTCCTCTGCCGCAGCCTCTCGGCCCATCCCCTGTTCCCTGGGAGCAGGGCCTGTCCCCCCACAGTTGCACCCTCCTGCCAGGCAGGGTCCTGCTCCTTCAGCTGGGCAGTGAATGTCCTGGAACCCACACAGGGCAGGAGGGAACCCACACAGGGCAGGGGATGTGGAATTCAGACAGGGCAGGGGATGGGGAACCCACACAGGGCAGGGGATGGGGAATTCAGACAGTGCAGAGGATGTGAAATGCACACAGAGCAGAGGATGGGGAACCCACACAGGGCAGGGGATGGGGAACCCACACAGGGCATGGGATGGGGAACCCACACAGGGCAGGGGATGTGAAATGCACACAGAGCAGAGGATGTGGAACCCACACAGGGCAGGGGATGTGGAATTCAGGAGGGACATCCACCCACCAGTCTCCGGCAGTGCCACAGCTCAGAGGCAGCAACCACTGGGAAGATTTTGCTTCTATTCTGTTTTCATGGAATCATGGAACCACAGGATGGTCATACGACAAAGCTCAGTTAAAACGTGCTCATATTTGGGAAAACCTTATTTCCAACCTTTTCAAAGCAATCCTGTTGACGTGGGTAGCAATGCTCCTGGCTGGGGACCCTCAGTGCCTCGGTCTGTCCCTCATGGCCCAGCCACCACAGAGGCACTGTCCCTGTCCAGGCTCAGCAGGGCAGGGCACCTGCAAGGAGAGAGCAACCATGAATTACAGCAGCAAAGCAGCAACAGAACCAACCTCCACAACAACATTGTGATAACAAAAAAGCCTGGTTTAGATTCTAGGAGCAAAAGCCTGAATCTACCGGGAGAAAAGAGCCAAGGGAGGCAGCTGCTCTGGGGGTACAAAAATGGGATACAAGGCTGGGAGAGGGCTGGAGTTTGGGAGGGCAGAGCTGCTGAGAGCCAGAGAAATCATGAAGGACATTGGGTCAGAGGGGAGGAGGGAGGCTGAGACCTAGAGAAACAAGTGGGAGAATAAAATAACACTCCTGATATTAATTGTCCAAACCAAGGTGGTACAAACAGTCTCAGTTCTGCTATTTCTCAGGCTGGTGCCTGACTTTGTAGCCTGGAAATTTCTATAAAAAGAAACACGTTTGATTGGGCAAAGAAATAGAAATGAGTTCAATTTTAAAGATATTGCCTGAGAAATCTGTAACATGAGTACTTGTTCTTTGCATTTAAGATTCTTGCTGCTTTGTGCAAGCAGACACAACACACCAATGGAGATTTTAAACCCCCTTTCTTAACTGATAAAAAATGGGGCAGCCTGTAGCCACAGGCACAGAGCTGTACCTGCTGCAGCAAATGAGCCCTTTGTGCACATTACAATTATTTTCTTAGAGGATTCCCTCCAGAGGCAGAGGCAGAGTGAGCCAGGTTAGCAACCAACAAGCTTTAACTGCTTCCACATGAATGGCAGACAAATGATCATTTGAATGGTACAGGGATTTGAGAGAGTAATTGCTGACAGGATTCCTCTGACACACGAGGGCTGTGAGAATTTATATCAGTGTGCTCACAGAAAAGAAAACTCAGGAGCTGGTACCGGGGAGCAGAGTTTGCTGGGTGGGGATTCTGTCTGAGGTCAATTTGTAGAGCACAGATCCTGATACTTAGGGTGTTGCAGCTTTTTTATTTTCTTTCAAATGTTACGAAGGTTTAATGGCGTGAATTGACACACTTCATGCCAAGCAGCTCTTGGCTCATTGAACTCCAACTGCTGGCCCTGCACAGGGCAGGCCAGGAGCGAGCACTGTGCCCACTAGACCATGTCACAAATGTCCAGCCCTGAGGAGGTGATGGTGGAGCCTCCCCTTTGCACAGCAGTGGGGATGTGGTGAAGGATGGCAGAGCCCAGGTGTGATGCTGCAGCCAGGTGTGTATATATATACACATATATATATATATATTTATACATTTTATATATATGTGGTGCTGGGGCCAGCAGAGCTCAGCCCTGGCAGCTGCCCCAGCAGAGCTGGACTGGCTGGTTGCTGTTGCCAGGGTGAGAATGGAAGCAGGTCTGAGCAGGGCACGGCAGCTCCCAGTGACAGCCACGACCTTGTGTGAGTGTGCAGGGGCACAAGTGCCATTGTTGGAGCCACAACAGTGGGGGCTTGTGCTCCCACCAGCGTGGCCCTGCAGCAGGAGCAGCCCTGGGCACGGGGGCCAGCTGCCAGGGCAATATTTATCCCAAATACTGGAGCAAAACACGCCACAGAAGGGTTCCCCAGGCAGAAGCAGGCAGGAGATGGCTCCTCCCGGGCTGAGGGGACACAGAGCTGCTGCTCCAGGCCCTGCTCTGACCCTGGGGAGGTCCCTGAGTGCAGCCCCTCAGCAGGGCCCATCCTGCAGGGCACAGAGCAGCTCCCCCTCCCCGCGGTGCTGGGCACAGGAGACATTCCCTGGAAAACCAGTCACTGCCCCGGGACTCTGCCTTGATTCTTCCCATGAGTTACATAGAAGGGGCAGCTATCAGACACACCACCTTAATAGAACAGAAGGGTCATGATATTCCTGATGCTGGGAGAATAGATTATGCATCTGATTCCTGGCATGTTTGATATTGAAAACAGCATCAATAATGCATCAGAGCTGCCTTGAGCAGGGCTCAGTGCTCCCTTTGCCTCCTGACTTGCAATTCAGACATCAAGACTAATTGGGAAATGTGTTTTCTAGGTAGTAGTTGAAGAAATGAATGTTTCACCATGCTTAAAAATAAGTGAATTAATCCCTGCCCAAGGTACCAATATTTGAAAGCAGAACACTGTTCTTACAAATATGGAACATTTCCAACGCCTGCCTCAGCCCTGCGAGCACTGGTGTTCTCTGTTTTTGACAAATTGTTCTGATTTATTAGTTTAAACAAACCTTTTTGAGCCTCTGGTGCACCTTGAAATACTATGATAGAAAACGTAATGGTTGATTCCCACTTTTTCATATGAGTAATATCCACGTTCCATTTAGGATTGCACCAGCCTAGAGATCCAAATCCAAGAAAATGAGTTTTCCTCTGCAAAGGAATTTCATGCTAAGCCATGGAATTGTGTCCCATGCTGGAGCTGTGCTTTGGGGCTTTATCCATATAAACATTTGTCACATATCCATATAAACATTTGTCACATATCCATATAACCCGCGCATCACTCACTCAGCTCCAAGGTGAGAAGGAAACCTGTTGGGAATTGCATGGGAAAAGGAGTGAGCAGGCCAAGACAGGAACTGTCCTGCACACAGGGATCTCTTGTGCATTTCCTTCAGATCCATGCAGATCCCATGGATTCACAGGCAGAATCCAACCAAGGGATCCCTGGGGCTGGAAAAGCCCTCCCAGCCCAAGCTGTGCCCATCCCCACCCTGTCCCCAGCTCTGAGTGCCACCCCCAGGTGCCACCTGCAGGGATGGGCACTGCAACCCTCCCTGGGCACTTCCTGAGCCCCCTTTCCATGGGGAAATTCCTGCTGTGCCCACCCTGAGCTGCCCTGGCCCAGCCTGAGGCCGTTCCCTCTGCTCCTGTCCCTGTGCCCTGGAGCAGAGCCCGACCCCCCCGGCTGTGCCCTCCTGGCAGGAGCTGTGCAGAGCCACAAGGGCCCCTGAGCCTCCTTTGCTCCAGCCTGAGCCCCTGCCCAGCTCCCTCAGGGATTCTGCAGCCCCTGCCCAGCTCCCTCAGGGATTCTGCAGCCCCTGCCCGGCTCCCTCAGGGATTCTGCAGCCCCTGCCCGGCTCCCTCAGGGATTCTGCAGCCCCTGCCCAGCTCCCTCAGGGATTCTGCAGCCCCTGCCCGGCTCCCTCAGGGATTCTGCAGCCCCTGCCCGGCTCCCTCAGGGATTCTGCAGGCCCTTCCCAGCCCCCTCAGCCCCTCCGGGGCTCCAACCCCATCCCAGCACCATGCCCTTCCCTGGACATCCTATGAGGATTTTTTTCTCTGTGCTGTTTAGATTGAGACTAATTTGATAAAATTATTTTTTTAAATTATATTAAATTTAAAATAATTTTTTAAATTAATTTTGGTGACCCAAGCCAGACCTCCACAGAGGCCCATCTGACTGGTCCATGCTCTTGCTGAGGGAGTTGCAGGCTCCCCACACTGCAAAGGTAACACACCCTGGTACCCACAGACTTGCTGTAGAGCAAGTCTCCATTTCCAGAAGGGAAATAAATAACCAACCAATGCTTCCCAGGGTGAAGGAAGCTCTGAAACCTATCTTCCACAAAATAATGTCTACTTTAAATTCAAAATAATCCCACCCCTCACCCCCCAGGCCTGACATCCCTGCAGATGGAAGTCTAGCCAAAGTTTTGCTGAGGATTAGATCGATTCCAGCAGCAGCTGTAACACACACATGTCAAATCCCCACTGACCTGGATTTTTCCTCAAAGATTAATCCTTCCACCGTTGTTGGCTTTAACTCCTTGATGGGTGGATCACGTCCTTTGTGAGCTCTACACTTGCAGCCTCCCCTTGTGTGTGAAGTTTTCCCTGTTTGTGCCACACCCAGGGATGGGAATCCCACCCCCTGGTTCCTCAGCATAAGCCTCACACAGGTTTTTTGGGGTTTGGTTCAGGTGCAAACCATAGGTGGGTGCCAATTATGAAGCTAGTTATGGTTCATAGGGAACACCTGGAGCTGTGCCGGAGGGTTTGGGATGGATTTTGGGGCAAGGTTAATGCCCAGAGGCACTGGGATGAACCAGTGGCACTGCCCGGGGAATGGGCACAGCCCAGAGGCTGCCAGAGCTCCAGGAGCCTTTGGACAGCGCTGCCAGGGATGCCCAGGTGGGGTTTTGGGGGGTCTGGACAGGGCCAGGGCTGCACTGGGGGATCCTGTGGGTCCCTGCTCAGTCTCTGAGCACAGCACTGGCAGACACAATTGCTGTAAATCCCAGCAGGTGCATTTTACAGCAGGACACCTGCTTAGTTGTACAGCTCTTAGGGCTAATTTGCAGAAAGAGCAATAATTAATTAAAACAGGTGACTAGGTAGGAAAGCAATTTCTCCTTTTTCTCAGATAACGCCCAATATTTAAGGTACAGAAATCCATTGGAGTTTCTGCAATAAACTCCAATAACACACCCGTGCAAATCATCTGTTAAACTGCAGCAGTAATTTGGGGAGGGCTATTAGTGAGGAATATATTTCAGACCCAATTCCACGAGTTTAATAGCGTGTCACTGCCTCCTCTTGCTCACAAACAAGCTGTTAGAGCAATGCCATCCCCTCTCCCAAGGAATTCATGCCTGTGTAATTAACTAAATCAACTGTAACACAGATGGCATCGCACGATCCAAAAGCACTTGATGGAAACATTTTAAGCATGTTATTAACATCCCTAAATAACTATTTAATGCTACCTCTCCAACCCTCTTCGGCACCAACACACAACACAGCTGGATTTGAGGATAGAAAAGGCAGTATTTAATTGCTACACTCTTACAAAAGATTTTCAGTTCTTGGATTTATTCAATTTATAAATGAGCTTGAAAAATAACAGACTCAACAGTGGCAACAAAACCACTGTGCTTTGGGTTTCAGAATTAAGGTTAATTTCCAGACTGATTCATCATCATTAAATTCAGCTGTGAGGAACTGGGCAGCAGAACAAGTCACTGATGGGAGTAGGAACCTTTCTTTAGGCTGACCCAGACTATCCAAAAATTACATTTCTATTTGACAGTGTGTTTTACTTCTCAGTAGGTGTGTGCCCAGCTCTAAATCAAGATAAAAACTGACATTTCCCAGCAACAGACAAGAATTTGAATGGAAAGCAGATTAATCTCCCAAATGCAAACAGCTGGGAGATGTCCATCAGGCTCTGGTGCAAAGCTGTTCCTGCAGCCTGGAAAACTGAGGATCAGATTATTTCAAACCTGAGTTTTCATTACTAACTACCCTGGTTTAAATGACCTTTTTGTGAGACTTGCTGGGAGTCTCCCCCCTGATGCCAGCCCGCCTCTGCCCTGTTAGTGACTCGGCTGAGAAACACCACAGTAAACACAGAGCAACAACACCCTACACAAACACAGACAGTGCTTTAGCAGGAGAGCAGGAGCACCCCAGCGTGGCTGGGGGAGCCATTCCCCTTCTCCAGTCCATCCAGTTCCTGTCCAAAGTCCCTCTCCAGCTCTCCTGGAGCCCCTTTAGGCACTGGCTAAATAAACATTTCCAACTCCACAGAAAAGATCCTTTATAAAAAGGATTTTATAACAAAAGCAGCCCCTGGAAGATGACTGAATAAAACCCTAGAAGTAAAATGTCCTGCCAGCTGATGAGCCAGAAACCCTGACCAACCTGGCAGAACAAAGCTCCTGTTTCCAGAGGAGGGACTGAGCAACAGGTGGGAAGGAAAAGGCTGCAGGCCCATGAAAAGAACTCAGAGCAGCGGGAAGCACTGGTGTGGCACAGCCAAAGCCTGTGCCCATGGGGGCATGGAGGCACAGCCCCCAGGCCCCCAGGCATGGAGGTGACCCCGTGCTGCTGCCCTTGGCCAGGGCAGCGCTGCCAGGAGGGCTCTGCACGCACCCCCTGCACAGGCTGAGGACTTTGCAGCTGACATCTGATTGTCCAAAGCTGATTTGATCTGAATTGCTGCACGGACCTTTGGAGTGAGCTTGCCTGGTGTGCAGATAGCTGTGCCCTGCAGCTTCACTGAACGCACCAGTAGGAGGGAGTGAGGCCTCTTTGCACCCTGGCAGAGCCAGAGCCCGGGGCAAGAAAAGGCTGCTTCACCCTCACTTGAACAGTTCCAGTCCCAGCACCCAGGGCTGAACAAGCTGCCCAGAGCAGCTGGGGCTGCCCTGGATCCCTGGCAGTGCCCAAGGCCAGGCTGGACACTGGGGCTGGAGCACCTGGGACAGTGGGAGGTGTCCCTGCCATGGCACGGGTGGCACTGGGGGGGATTTGGGGTCCCTTCCAACCCAAACCACTCTGGGATTCTCTGATGCATTTCTCTGGGAAAATCTTATTTTCAACACAAGAACTCTATAGTCCTTCTTTTACCAAGACTAACAAAAAAATTTAAAAAAAAAATTTAAAAAGGGGGGGAAAGAGGAACTTCAACAGCTGCCTCTGCTTTCACTCTCCATTGGGTCACTAAAATGACTTCCTGGAGTTCACCTCTGAGGCCAAGAGACTCATTCCCAAGCGGCCTCTCCTGGCTGATGCCTCCTCTTGGGGAACCCTCCCCTGCAGGAATGTCCCCCTCAGATGTGCAGATGATCAGGAAAAGCAGCGGTGTGAAATGTGCTACATCATGGACCGGGGAAGCATTCGCACCAACAGCTCCCGTTCAGGCTGGGGAAGCTGCAGAGCAGCCCTTTCCTGCACTGGGTCAGTGTGGCAGCTGGCTAATCTGGGATTTGGCTTCTGCAGTTTCCAGTCTCTTAGCCTTCTGCATTTACTCCTTCAGAGAAAGTGATCCTCACCGAGGAAGGGCTGTGCCCATCTGGCTCCTGACCCTGCCGGGTCCCGATCGCTGCTCCGGGAGCGCCGCGCCGGGCTCTGCCCCGCCGGGATGCCCGAGGGGATGCTCCCTGTCCCCTGCCCCGCCGGGATGCTGCAGGGGATGCTCCCTGTCCCCCCAGCCCCGAGGGGATGCTCCCTGTCCCCCCAGCCCCGAGGGGATGCTGCAGGGGATGCTCCCTGTCCCCCCAGCCCTGAGGAGATGCTCCCTGTCCCCCCAGCCCTGAGGGGATGCTGCAGGGGATGCTCCCTGTCCCCCCAGCCCTGAGGGGATGCTGCAGGGGATGCTCCCTGTCCCCCCAGCCCTGAGGGGATGCTGCAGGGGATGCTCCCTGTCCCCCCAGCCCTGAGGAGATGCTCCCTGTCCCCAGCCCCGAGGGGATGCTGCAGGGGATGCTCCCTGTCCCCCCAGCACTGAGGAGATGCTCCCTGTCCCCCCAGCCCTGAGGGGATGCTGCAGGGGATGCTCCCTGTCCCCCCAGCACTGAGGGGATGCTGCAGGGGATGCTCCCTGTCCCCCCAGCACTGAGGAGATGCTCCCTGTCCCCCAGCCTGGGGGGATGCTCCCTCCTGGATGTAGCTCCCAGCCTGGGGGGGGCACATCCAGCCTGGCTCTTCTCAGGGCACTGAGGCTCTGCAGAGCTCTGGGCACCCAGAGGGGCAGCATTAGGAGCAGCAGTGGCTGTGGCTGCTCTGCTCCGGGGGAGCCTGGGAGGTTTTTAATCAAAATGATGCACATTCCTACAGCTCACTACATCCAGGGGAGAAGTCCATGGCCAGCAAGTCCTGCCCAGGCTGCCAGCAGGCAGAGAGGCTGAGAAACGTGGGCTGTGCTGGGGCAGCAGAGTGGCCCCAGTGAGTGCTGGCACCCAAAGGTGATGGGGAGGTGAAATCTGGATCTCAGTTCCACAAGGACACTCCAGGGTCAGACACTGCTGTGATTAACCACCCAAGAGCTGTGGAGTCACAGAATATCTGAGCTGGATGTGGCCCACAGGGACCACTGAGCCCACCCCAATGCCCACCCTGGGCACCCTGTGAGCAGAGTGAGCAGTGGGATCGATGTGGGACAAACTGCAGTCATGGTGGGGACCCAGACACAGGAGCTGCTGCTCCGGAGAGGAGATTCCCAGTGTGAGCTCAGAGCAGGGGCTGGCACTGCTGGCTGTGCTGGTGACCTGGTAAAGGGCAGGCCATAAAAACCTGCTGATAACAGAGGATTATGTAGGTCAATCAGGAAAGAGGACAAGGCAGGCAAACGGAAAAAAAAAATTAAAACAATAACCTCAAACTAGAAAAAATAGGTAACTTAGCAACACAAAATTCAATCTGTGAAAGTACAAGATAATCTACATTTAAAAATACAACAATTTGACATATCCTGCACACAGAGATTTAGGAGGAAAGATCAAGTCATCACTGAGGACATCTGCTGTGCACACAGCAATGTAAATAAGGTATTACAGAGGCAGGAGATGTGAAATCAGAGGAAAAGCATTTTGATGCTGCAGAAAGCTAAATGGTAGGCGCTCATTAATCCACTCAAACTCTCCTAAATGAAACATAATAGGTGTGACCAGGTAATAGAAGAGTGAGGCTCTGTGATTTTTTGGAAGGACATTGAACAGGAAGTTATTAAATGATTGATACTGTGCAGGTGAAAAGGATGTTGCAGTTAGTTTTCCGTACTAATGCAAGAACAAGAAACCACCCTGTGGGCACTGGCAGGAAATGAAATTATTTTTCCGGTGGCAAGATGAATCTTTGACTTGGGATCACACACACCTTGGGAGCAGCTGTCCATGGTTCTGCTGCTCCTGGGGCCAAACCATTCCTGGGCAGGAAAAGGCAGGAGCTGAGTCCCTGGGGCTGGGACCAGAGCAGCCACCACAGGGCAGGGCAGGGCAGGGCAGGGCAGGGCAGGGCAGCCCAGCCCAGCCTTTTCAGCCCAGTCCAGTCCAGTCCAGCCCAGCCCGGCCCAGCCTTTCCAGCCTTTCCAGCCCAGCCCAGCCCAGCCCATCATCCCGCCCTGCAGCAGGCAGGGCAGGCCAGGACTGGCCCTCCCTGGTGCCTGCACTCTGCCTTTGGGGGAGAGCATTGTCCTCCTCATTTCATTGTTCCTGTGTTGAAATCACAGCTCCTTCTTTGCTCCTGCCTGGTGCAAGGTAGAACAGGACAGATGTCCTGGGGAGAGCCCGGCTGGGCCAGGAGAAGAGGGAAGAGCCCAGAGGCTCAGGAGTGGGGCAAGGGGCTGGGGGGAGAGGCCCCAGCTGGATTCCTCAGGATGAGAGCAAGCAGCCTCAAGCTGCACCAGGGGAGGTTCAGGTTGGAGATCAGGGAAAATTTGTACACAGAAAGGGTTGTCCAGTCCTGCCAAGGGCAGCGATGGAGTCACCATCCCTGGAAGTGTTCCAAAAATGCAGATGTGGCACTTAGGGACAAGGTTTAGAGGTGAACATGGTGGTGGTGTGGGTCAATGGCTGGATTTGATGATCACCAAGGGTTTTTCAACCTTATAAATTCTGTGACTCTATGATTCCATGGTTCTGCTCCATCCCTCAGGGATGTCAGCTCAGGCCACGGTGACCTGCAGTGCTCAGCAGCTGGAGATGGGCTGATTACCCACGGATCAGCAGCACCACAGCTCCTAAAGATGCTGAGCTTTTAAAAACTTCTAAAAGCTTATTAAAAAGTACAAGGAAAACATGTCTAACAACAATAACAACTTCAGATTTGCTTTAAAAACCAAATCTGCAATTGAAATGACCACAGATACACTGGAAATAGCAGCCTGAGAGCATTTTTCTGTCTAGATAATAATATCTTGGCAGCATTTCAACAGAACTAGAATTACTTTCAAGTGTCAGATACCACGTTTCACTGGTACTCAGGAAATGCTCCTGTGTCCCTGTCCCACCTGCAGGTTCTCTGTAAGGGAACCCTCCTGTCTTTCCTTCAGCCATCCCAGCTCGCTCCTCCCTGAATAAATTCCTCTGGATTTGACACCCAGAGGAATGTGTCAATCTGTTCTGTAGGCTCGAGGAGATAAAAAAGCTACAGGAAACAAACACCTGGGTGTTCTGCAGCCCCGGGACCGGGCATCGGCAGCCCCGGGACCGTGCATCTATAGCCTAGGACTGTGCATCTATAGCCCAGGACCGTGCATCTATAGCCCAGGACCGTGCATCTATAGCCCGGGACAGTGCATCTATAGCCCGGGACCGTGCATCTATAGCCCGGGACCGTGCATCTATAGCCCAGGACCGTGCATCTATAGCCCGGGACCGTGCATCGGCACCTCGGGACCGTGCATCTATAGCCCGGGACCGGGCATCGGCAGCCTCGGGACCGTGCATCTATAGCCCGGGACCGGGCATCGGCAGCCTCGGGACCGTGCATCTATAGCCCGGGACCGGGCATCGGCAGCCCCGGGCCCGGACGGAGCTGTGAGCCCGCAGCACGCAGACGCCGGTGCCAGGCAGGGCTGGAGCAGCCCCGGGCCGTGGCTGCTCGGGGCTTTGTCCGGCGAGGAGAGTCCGGAACGGGAGAGCGGCTCCGGCACAGCCTCGGCACCGGCGCTGCTGCGGGAGGAGCTCCGCCTGCCCCGGCACGGCACGGCACGGCACGGCACGGCAGAGCTGCCCGTGGCACCGGGCACGGCTCTCCGGCCGTTCCGGGAGCTGTCAGCCCGGGACAGGGCTCGGTCCTGCCCGGGACGCGCATCCCGAGCCGCTGGCAGCGCCCGCAGCAGCTCCGTGCCCCGGCCGGGCTGCCCGGGATGTGCGCGAGATGTCCCCGGGATGTGCCCGGGCTGTCCCCGGGATGTCCCCGGGATGTGCTCGGGATGTCCCCGGGATGTGTCCGGGCTGTCCCCGGGATGTGCCCGGGCTGTCCCCGGGCTGTCCCCGGGATGTGTCCGGGCTGTCCCCGGGATGTGTCCGGGCTGTCCCCGGGCTGTCCCCGGGATGTGTCCGGGCTGTCCCCGGGATGTGCCCGGGCTGTCCCCGGGATGTGCCCGGGATGTGTCCGGGCTGTCCCCGGGATGTGCCCGGGATGTGTCCGGGCTGTCCCCGGGATGTGCCCGGGATGTGTCCGGGCTGTCCCCGGGATGTGCCCGGGCTGTCCCCGGGCTGTCCCCGGGCTGTCCCCGGGATGTGTCCGGGCTGTCCCCGGGCTGTCCCCGGGCTGTGCCTCGGCACAGCCGTGCCACCCCCACCCTGCGGGCCACCAGGGCCGCCACACGTTCCCACGGACGCGTTCAACTTACGGAGCCCTTTAATGAGATTTAAAACATCATTTCAGGCCAGAAAAGCACCGGGCGGGATCCCGGAGCCCTCCGCTCACCTCAGCCCAACTCCAGCGGCGGCGGCTCCCGGCTTGTCACGGCTCCAGCTCCGAGGGGCTGTGACTCAGCAAAGGAGCAGCTTTTTATTTTTCAGATGGAACTTACCAAACCGTGCCAGTATTACGGGGAGGATCTGCTTCCTGGATCCACCGCTCTGCCAGCCTCTCCCGAGGTATTTCCACAGAACCCTCCCCATCTGGCCACGTTACGACAACAGGAAACGGTTTCTTGGGGGAAAAAAATCAAATGCAAAGCCTGCCTGGGAACCGGGGCCGAGCGAGCAGGAGAGACTGCCAGGCTCCACCTGCGGCGGAGGGAAAAGCAAAGGTGGCGCCCGTGTCACTGCCAGCCGGGAGCGGGGCTGCTGCGAGCCGGACAGACAGACAGACAGACAGACAGCCCGGAGCTGCGGGTGCCCGCGCCGGGCAGGAACGGGAATGGGAACGGGGATGGGAATGGGAACGGGAACGGGGATGGGAATGGGAATGGGGATGGGGATGGGGATGGGGATGGGAACGGGGATGGGAACGGGAACGGGAATGGGAATGGGAATGGGAATGGGAACGGGAACGGGGATGGGAATGGGAATGGGAATGGGAATGGGAATGGGAATGGGGATGGGAATGGGAATGGGAACGGGGACGGGAATGGGAATGGGAATGGGCATGGGAATGGGAATGGGGATGGGGATGGGAACGGGAATGGGAACGGGAACGGGAATGGGAACGGGGATGGGACAGGAATGGGAACAGGAATGGGAACGGGAATGGGAATGGGAACGGGGATGGGAACGGGAACGGGAATGGGAGCCCCTGCCCAGGGAGCCCTGCCCCAGGAGCCCTGGCAGGCTGGCAGGGATGCCAAGTGCCCCACGAGTGAGGCTGGCTCGGGAGGATCCCTCTGGCCCTTCCACAGGCTGCAGGATCCCCCTGGATGAGACCAGGCAGGGCAAGAGCTCCTCACCCCAAGCACAGCCCTGAGCCACAGGCCAGAGCCACCACATTCCCGGGCTCTGCACTGCCCACAGAGGGGGGTACAGCCCAGGGGGTCCCTGAGCGGGGTCTCAGGGGAGCTGGGAAGGGCTGGGATCGCCGTCTGCCCCAGGCTGAGCCTGGGCACAACCCATCTGGGTGCCCTGTGTGTGCCTCTGGCCCAGCCCGAGCCCCAGCAGCCCAGCAGCAGCAGCTGGCCCAGCCCATGAACCCCCAGCCCCTGCCAGGGCAGCCCAGCTCTGGCCCCACCCCACACCTGGGCAGGTGTCTGCAGAAGGGCCACAGGAGGCCCAGCAGCCCGGGCCGGACACACGGACACTGTCCTGTCCCTGCTCAGCCCTGACCTGCCCCTGGCATTTGTGCCCAGAGAAATGCTCAGCCTGCTCCTGTGGAGAGGGAGAGCTGCAAGCTGCTTCCAGAATGATCCAATTCCAACCAGAACTGCTCCAGAGTCCAGCCTGTGACAAATTAGCAAACACGCCCTTTAATTACAGAAAGCTTTTCCCTTCGATTTTTAATTAGAAGCAGGAATGCAGATGCCATTCACATAAAAGGACAGTCTTGTGTTCCTTCCTGTGCTGGCACCACCAAACCCCAAACACATCCTGCAAATTTCCATGGATTTAACAAAGTCCTCGAGGTTACAAAGCTTCTAACCACCAGGGTTTGAGATACAGGGGGTGCTCCAGCAGCAGCCAAGAGTTGGTGGAGACGACATACAGAAGACATACATGTAGAAGAGATACGCAGAGAATTCTGACATCTCTGCAGACATAAATCTGTTCAAACCACTAAAATATTAGTGACCATCAGGTACAGTTTTCAGGTGTGAACCAATGAACAGCATCTTCTTTCAAAAGAGAAATACAAGGTGCAGATGAGAGTTTCAGAATGGATTCAATGAGTGAATGAGTAAGAAAGCAGAAGAATGAAATTTTCATGTCATGCAGGAGACATGAGGTGAACACTTCAATAAAAAAATAATAAAACCAGAAAAGAAAAAATCAATATTAGCCTGAAGCACAAGAGAATCCCAATTTAAAAGACCCTGCAAAGCCCCAGGAGAGCAGGGCTGGCTGTGCTGCTCACAGCAGCTCTGTGCACTGGCCTGGCTTCAAAGGGAAGGGGGCACCAGCCCCCCAGGCCAGAACCAGCACACTGCCCCTAATTACACACCTGTAATTACTGCCCCAGACACAGCAGCCCCGGGGAGGGGAGACAGACCCCAGGAAAGGCTGCAGCCTCTCCATCTCAAACTCAGCCATTTCTTGCAGCAGCCTGACCCTTGTGTTTGTTATATCCTTAAAATCCCAGGTTGGTTTGGGTTGAAAAGGAACTCAAAGCTCCTCTCACTCCACCCCACCATGGCAGGGACACCTTCCACCATCCCAGGCAGAATGTCCAACCTGCCTTTGGACACTTCCAACCCACGCCATGGGCTGGGAATGCTCCAGCAGAGCAGGAAACAAACTGGAGGGGATGGAAGTGAACGGCCCTGTTTGGAGATGATCAGAGGATTTCAGTGCCCAGAGTCTGTCCTGCCCTGCTCCCTTTAGTGCAGGATATAAACCAGAGGGGATGGAAGTGAACTGCCCTGTTTGGAGATGAACAGAGGATTTCAGTGCCCAGAGTCTGTCCTGCCCTGCTCCCTTTAGTGCAGGATATAAACCAGAGGGGATGGAAGTGAAATGCCCAGTTTGGAGATGAACAGAGGATTTCAGTGCCCAGAGTCTGTCCTGCCCTGCTCCCCTTTAGTGCAGGATATAAACCAGAGGGGATGGAAGTGAACTGCCCTGTTTGGAGATGAACAGAGGATTTCAGTGCCCAGAGTCTGCCCTGCTCCCCTTTAGTGCAGGATATAAACCAGAGGGGATGGAAGTGAAATGCCCAGTTTGGAGATGAACAGAGGATTTCAGTGCCCAGAGTCTGTCCTGCCCTGCTCCCCTTTAGTGCAGGATATAAACCAGAGGGGATGGAAGTGAAATGCCCAGTTTGGAGATGAACAGAGGATTTCAGTGCCCAGAGTCTGTCCTGCCCTGCTCCCCTTTAGTGCAGGATATAAACCAGAGGGGATGGAAGTGAAATGCCCAGTTTGGAGATGAACAGAGGATTTCAGTGCCCAGAGTCTGTCCTGCTCCCCTTTAGTGCAGGATATAAACCAGAGGGGATGGAAGCGAACTGCCCTGTTTGGAGGTGATCAGGGGCTTTCAGTGCCCCGTTTCCCTGCCCTGTGCAGGCAAGGCCTGTCCCCAGCAGCCCCAGTGGGATCCCAGGGCCCTGCTTGGGCCCTCTCCTCACTGCATCACTGAAAACACGACTTTCTTTGCTGTCAAACGGGCTGGTGCCAAGCAGATTTTGAAAACAGCCCATGCTCAGGAGCAGCTTCCCCAGGCATGGCTGGAGCCGCTGCCGTTGCCATGGAGGCCAAACCTGCTGCTCTTCTGTCTTTTCCCTTCCTGTGAAAAAAGGGCAAAAGCTGCTGCAGAGCAGTGACTGAGCTTTCCAGGGAGCCCCACAGGCTGCAGGCACAAGGCACTGTCTGCCACACAGCATCACAGAATCCTTTAGCCTGGAAAAGCCCTCCCAGCCCATGGAGGCCCAGCTGTGCCCACCTTGTCCCCATGCCAGAGCTCTGAGTGCCACCTCCAGGTGACACCTCCAGGGATGGGGACCCCACCACCCCACACAGCTGCTGGGGCAACCTTTGCTGCCTGGAGCATTTTTTGGTGATGGATTTATTTCTCAATCCTTTTAGTCAAAACATTAAGATGAGAAATTGAGATGCTGTCAAAAATGAAACTGAAATGCTTTAGAATGGCATTTGAATTTTTAGAAGCACTTATGTTTAATTAAAATCAAAAATTTTAAAGTCCTGTTTTGCAACTGGAGCCCCTCTGGAGCCAGGCTGGGACACCTGGGGGGCTCACCTGGACAGGAGCAGCTCCAGGCAGAGCTCAGAGCCCCTGGCAGGGCCTGAAGGGGCTCCAGGAGAGCTGCAGAGGGACTGGGGACAAGGATGGAGGGACAGGAGCCAGGGAATGGCTGCCAGTGCCAGAGGGCAGGGCTGGATGGGAGATTGGGAATTGGGAATTGTTCCCTGGCAGGGTGGGCAGCCCTGGCACAGGTGCCCAGAGCAGCTGGGGCTGCCCCTGGATCCCTGGCAGTGCCCAAGGCCAGGCTGGACCCTGGGGCTGGGAGCACCTGGGACAGTGGGAGGTGTCCCTGCCATGGCAGGGGTGGCACTGGGGGGGTTTGGGGTCAACTTTGAGGAAAGCTCCTTATTCAGCCAGCAAGGAGGATGGGGTTTTTCTGCTGTTGCCAAAGAGAAGGGAGCTATAAATGTTGTTCTTTCTCCTTTATCATCTCTGATGACTTAGCATCAAATGCTAAAAATAATTTTTATGCTTCATCTTCAAAGTCGATGTGTTGCAGTTTTTTTTTAAAAAAAACCAAAACAAATCCTATATCCCAGCGAGAATATTACCAATATTTCAGGATCCAAATGAGAAGAAGTGCTGCAGGGCTGCCAAATGTGGCATTTCACACAGAGCTTCCCTCTCTGAGCGCCCTCCCAGCCCTCTGCTCACGAGGAGACAGAGCTGGGACAGTGACACGTTTCTGAGGGCAGGCTGGCTTCCAGAGCTCACTGCCCTGAGGCAGGGCCGCGAGGCACGGGCCTGGGGGCTGCAGAGCAAATCACACAGGGCTCTGGTCCCCAGGGGGAAGCTTGGCCCAGCCAGCTTCCCGCTCCACATTTCTGACGCTCAGTGCACTTTATTGTCAGCAGTGGGCAGGACACAAGGCACACCCAGCACGGGGCTTGAGCAGGGGAACACAACAGCAGTGAAATGACAACTGGTCTAACAAATGACTCCCACCAGGCTGCATGGCCGATGGCCTCGATTTAGATGTAACAAAACTGATCTGGGTGATAAAGAACATGAAAAAACATCTCCGAAAATGTTACTCTACGTGAGCCAAGCCAGCTTGGAATTCAGGACTCCAGGGGAAGTGGAAGGCCCTGAGTTGGCACGCATGTTACTTTAAATAGATGAGTGTCATTAATATGAAATAAGCAGCCATGGAATGAAGTTCCTGAAGCCACAAGTACAGCACCCCTCAGGGAGAGCACCCTGGTCACAGCCAGGGCTCATCAGGGACTGAAGCACGCAGAGCCTCTGAGTGCTGATGTACAGCAGCACCTCCAAACTCCATCCCAAAGCTGCAGCTGTGGTTTTAACAAGCCCTTGGGTCCCAGACTGGGGATGTGTCACTGTCATATTTTCTGAAAAATCCCTTTGCCAGGATTTCTTCTCCTGGGAAGCTTCAGCTTCTCCATGCTTTGCTCCTCTAGAATGTGATTGGCAGAATTGCTTATCCAGCATGTGAATTGTTTTTAATTAATGAGCAATCACAGCCAGCTGTGTTGGGTTCTCTGAGTCTGTCACGAGTTTTTATTATCATTCTTATTTAGCCTTCTGATGTCTCCTTTCTCTTCCTTTAGCATAGTTTTGGTATATAATTTAATATAATATAAATATAATTAATATAATATAATATATATAATATAATATAATATGATAAATACAATATAATTATTAATATAGTTATTGATATGATTGTTAATATAATATAATATAATATAATATAATATAATATAATATAATATAATATAATATAATATAATATAATATAATATAATATAATATCAACCTTCTGAGAATTTGGAGTCAATTCTCATCTCTCACCTTGTCCTGGAGATGCTCACAACAGCACCACAAAAATTAATAACCACAGGGATGTGTGAGTACATCCCTGCCTGTGCAGACATCCCTGCCTGGAGCTACGTCTGCTCACTGCCACTCCCTGATACCCTGTGCAGACTGACAGGGAAACACAAGCAGGAGAGGAAATATTCCTGCCTGGGTAGTGCTCTTCAGTCTCAAGTCAGTTGTTGACTGGCTTATTTTTAAACAACAGCAACGATATTTTCAGCAGAGCATTTATTTCCCGTTGGTCTCCCAGGTTTATGCAGAACACTGAGTTAACCAACAGCTTGTTCCCCCCCATGGAACTGTTACTGCTCCTAGAGTAAACCACCCATCCCACCCGCCCAACCTCCCAAAACACCAAAAACAGCTTTGAGGGGAAAGACCATGTTTGTACTTGTCTGCTCCTGCTCTTGATGCTAACGCTGACACCAGCCTTAGTGACTCTCCCCACTCCTGTGCCCCTGCTTTTCCTGCCTCAGCATCCATTCCCACCTCTTTTTCCTGCAGCACAACTCTAGGAAGGCTTTAAGCATTCCTGGCTTTGCATTCCTCTTCATATCCATGATATGTCCTATTTGCTGCATCCCTTGCTTCTCCACTATGTTTTGTTACTCGATTTGTGGTTGTAAAACCTTATCAGGCCAAAGCCATGTCAGTCCTAGGACACACACTGATATTTTAGTAAGAGGGGAATTAAAAAAAAAAATCCCGACCAAAGAAAGCAAAAAACTGGCCTTTGTTGAGGAAGTGCTGCCTGGCAGAGCTCCCTCAGGCTGGAAGCAGGTCAGGCTGCTGGGCCTGCTGGGTGACTGACTGGTAACAAGGGGCACCCAGCAAGCAGCAGCTCCTTTAGCTCCTGCTACACCTGAGTGTGTCCTAGGGGAATAAAACCTGATGGGATTCCCTTCCACTGCCCAGGGAGGGGCTGCAGGCTGGGTCAGCTGAGCTGGAACCACCAACAGGGACAGCCCAGCCAGGAACATGAGCTGGGGGCATAGCAAAGCCACTTTCCGCAGCTTAAAGTGACTTTTAAAGAGCCCCTGTGGGCACATGACCTTGTCAAGGTCAGTGGCCACGGCAGCAGTGCAATAGCTCCAGCCCCAGGAGCTCTGCTGCATTTGAGGACAGCCAGGGCTCCACACCCTGCTCTGGCTGTGTGTTTGAGGACACCCATTTATCCCCCAGACGTTCTCCCAAGCCCTTCCCAGCTGCCTGTCCTCAGGCAGTGCCTCTGCTCCACACATGAAATCCATTGAACCCTCATCTGGATTCCACACCAGCAGTGAATAACAAATCCTGGTCACGTGTGCCTGGAAGGAGCTGCGGGTCTGCACAGCAGTGAGGGGATTCTCTAAAATCTGCCACCATGTCATTCCCCCTTAGAGCCACTTCTACAGAGTTCTGTTCAACTCTGAGACCTTTGGGGGTTTGTTTGGGCACGGCACGTTTGGCTGTGGTTGCAGAGGAAAATCAGGAATTTGCTTTCCAGGTGAAGTGACTGCTAGAAATGGATTAGCATTTTGGCACTACAGCAGCCAGCACTCAGTGCTCTGGGAGAAGGAAGCTCTCTTCTCCTCTGCATGCAGGTACCTGCTCCTGGCCCCCTGTGGGCAAATAAAGACAGCATCCCATGAGTGATTTCCTTTGGATTGCTGAAATATTGGCTAGTATTTGTCTGCTTTTCCCATAAAATATACTCATACAAGTGTTCTTATGTGTCTTAAAATTGTTCAGTGCTGTTAGAGTCTCGCTCCCAGAGCAGTGGATGGGTTCAAATCCTACATCCCAGTCAACCAGGATGTGTAAAATTTTTAGGACTTGCTTTTGAAATTATTTTTCCATTTAAGCCAAGCCGCTGTTCCTGATCATACATGAAGAGCTGCAGCACAGAAGGCAACAAGCTGAGAACACATGTTTTAGGGGAAAATGTTAAAGATCATTATTTAAAGGCCTTCACTTGTTGACATGCATTTGCTGATGCTACTTTGAATTCAAGCCATCTGCAATAAAAAGTAATATTTTAGAGATGCATTTTAAGGAAAAAAAAGCAAAGTTTTACTCGTCATGTAAACTGACAGTGCATTGGGAAACTTGGTGAAACTTCACCACGTGGGAGGTGTTGACAACTGAGCATATACCAAGGGAGGGATTTACAGGCACACAGTTCCACAAATACACCCCAGACTGGTATTTGTCAAGACAACCCATGAGCCTTCAGCACATTCTTTAAAGCCTTACTCAAGTGGGATGTTATTTTCTCCATCAGGGCCCTGGTGACAAATGCGCTTTCCTGTGGCCTCGCACTGGTCCCACTGGCCTCTTAATCACCACTGCAAACACCGAAATTCCTACCAGTCTGGCATTTGGAGGTGAAGAACAAGGGGTTATGGGTCAGGAAGCTGCCAAGGGCCAACATAAACCAGGCAGAAATTCCACTGCAAAGTAAAGTAATCTGCCCTGAGAAACTTTCAGTTTTGAGCATGTATTAAGCGCCCAGAGAGCCCTTACACAGAGAGAGGAGCCCAGGTGCAGAGGGGTGGCAGGTTAAGGATGCTGCATGTCTTTCTTGCCAGGAAATTATTATTTTGTACTACACACATTTCTCTGGCTGTATCACAATGTGTGAAATTACAGGCAAAAGTCAACGGGACTCCAATGTGTTTTCTAATCTCTGTCTCCATTTTTAGCAGTGTCAGTAGAGGCACCCCATGAAATGAAAGGAAAGGGAATCTGGATGAGATAAATCACATTTAAAATGACTGAGAGAGGAAGCAGCTGGGAAGAAAAATAAAACAACTTTCTTTTTTTAGGTTAAATAGCACAGAATAGAATCAAAAGCCCAGACTACTTTGGGTTGTGAGGGCCCTTAAAGCACATCCCATTCCACCCCTACCATGGACAGGGACACCAATGTCCCACTGTGTCAGGTGCCCCAGGGCCCAACCAGCCTGGCCTCAGGCACTGCCAGGGATGGGGAGCCTGCTCTGCTATGGACAGGAGTGCCATGGGAAACAGTTCAGGCACTGCCAGGGATGGGGAGCCTGCTCTGCTATGGACAGGAGTGCCATGGGAAGCAGTTCAGGCACTGCCAGGGATGGGGAGCCTGCTCTGCTATGGACAGAAGTGCCATGGGAAGCAGTTCAGGCACTGCCAGGGATGGGGAGCCTGCTCTGCTATGGACAGAAGTGCCATGGGAAGCAGTTCAGGCACTGCCAGGGATGGGGAGCCTGCTCTGCTATGGACAGGAGTGCCATGGGAAGCAGTTTGGGCACTGCCAGGGAT
Source organism: Molothrus aeneus (assembly GCF_037042795.1). Classification (NCBI taxonomy): domain Eukaryota; kingdom Metazoa; phylum Chordata; class Aves; order Passeriformes; family Icteridae; genus Molothrus; species Molothrus aeneus. The sequence continues at coordinate 35,522,613 of NC_089653.1, read as the reverse complement.
GGGGAGCCTGCTCTCCTATGGACAGCAGTGCCATGGAAGCAGGATGGGGAGCCTGCTCTCCTATGGACAGGAGTGCCATGGAAGCAGGGATGGGGAGCCTGCTCTCCTATGGACAGGAGTGCCATGGAAGCAGGATGGGGAGCCTGCTCTCCTCTGAGCACAGGAGTGCCATGGAAGCAGTTCTGAAAGATGCCGTGCACAGAGTTCAGCTAACAGGAAATGCCCAAATCAGCTCCTGGGCGAGCACAGACTCAGATTATTTGTCACAGCGATTCACCAGGGCATGCATTACCCCAAACACCAACACCTACAGCTGCAGAGGAGGCTCAGCAGCAATCTCTGAGCCTGGCATTTCAACTGCATCACACGGACAGAGACTCCATAAAATGCTGAGGAGCAGACGGAGCAGGAAGGTGCAGCTGGGCCCCAGTGCCAGGCAGAGCCATCCCCTCCTGGCACCCGAGAGCACAGCTTTGCACATCAGAGCCATGGTTATCACAGCTTTGCACATCAGAGCCATGTATCACCCCCCCGGAGGGAGAACAGGAAATAACCTCAGACACAATGCCCAACAGCACACCTGAAAATGGAGCCCGCAAAGCCTTCAGGCAGCAGATGGGTCATGTGCAGCACATCTATCTATTTATCTGTCTGTCTGTCTATCACACTTTATGTCCGTATTTATAGATACATTACACAGGTAAGCACTGATTAATAAGCACAGGCAGGCACTAATTAAGGAGCATAGTTAGGCACTCATTAGCGAGCACAGGTAGATGCTAATTAAGCAGCACAGGCAGGCAGGAACCTCAGTCCCTCATGCTGCACACCGAGGGAGTCTCTGCCTGCAGTGCACTCCAGATAAAACCTGTAGGCTGCTCGAGCAGACATATTTGAAGAGATTTTTACGATTCACATTGCAAAAGGCTAAAAAAAAAAAAATCCATCCCTGCTGCAGATGCTTCTATTTTCCCTCTCTGTCCTCTAAACAGTGGGATCAGATGAAGAGTGATGCATCGATTGGTCCAGAGAAGCACCGAGAGGACAGAGAAGGAAAATAAAACAAAAAATGCTAAAAATCCCCCAAGTGTAGAGTAAAATGTGCTCACCAGGTACCCCGAGCGCGGACGCGAGCAGTCGGAGGAGCTAAGGACAGGTTTCCCCGGCAGGCTGCGGGATGCGCTCAGTGCCGGCAGGCTCAGCCATTGCGGAGTCACTGCAGCTCCGGCAGCACGTCAGCAGCGCTGCTGCTCCAGAGCCCTCCCATCCCGAGATCAGCTCCAGAGCCCTCCCATCCCGAGATCAGCTCCAGAGCCCTCCCATCCCTGCCTGCCGGGATCAGCTCCAGAGCCCTCCCATCCCGGGATCAGCTCCAGAGCCCTCCCATCCCTGCCTGTCGGGATCAGCTCCAGAGCCCTCCCATCCCGGGATCAGCTCCAGAGCCCTCCCATCCCGAGATCAGCTCCAGAGCCCTCCCATCCCGGGATCAGCTCCAGAGCCCTCCCATCCCTGCCTTCCCAGATCAGCTCCAGAGCCCTCCCATCCCTGCCTGCCGGGATCAGCTCCAGAGCCCTCCCATCCCGAGATCAGCTCCAGAGCCCTCCCATCCCGAGATCAGCTCCAGAGCCCTCCCATCCCTGCCTGTCGGGATCAGCTCCAGAGCCCTCCCATCCCGGGATCAGCTCCAGAGCCCTCCCATCCCGAGATCAGCTCCAGAGCCCTCCCATCCCTGCCAGCCGGGATCAGCTCCAGAGCCCTCCCATCCCGGGATCAGCTCCAGAGCCCTCCCATCCCTGCCTTCCCAGATCAGCTCCAGAGCCCTCCCATCCCTGCCTTCCCAGATCAGCTCCAGAGCCCTCCCATCCCTGCCTGCCGGGATCAGCTCCAGAGCCCTCCCATCCCGGGATCAGCTCCAGAGCCCTCCCATCCCTGCCTTCCCAGATCAGCTCCAGAGCCCTCCCATCCCTGCCTGCCGGGATCAGCTCCAGAGCCCTCCCATCCCGGGATCAGCTCCAGAGCCCTCCCATCCCTGCCTGCCGGGATCAGCTCCAGAGCCCTCCCATCCCGGGATCAGCTCCAGAGCCCTCCCATCCCGAGATCAGCTCCAGAGCCCTCCCATCCCTGCCTGCCGGGATCAGCTCCAGAGCCCTCCCATCCCGAGATCAGCTCCAGAGCCCTCCCATCCCGAGATCAGCTCCAGAGCCCTCCCATCCCTGCCTGCCGGGATCAGCTCCAGAGCCCTCCCATCCCGGGATCAGCTCCAGAGCCCTCCCATCCCTGCCTTCCCAGATCAGCTCCAGAGCCCTCCCATCCCTGCCTGCCGGGATCAGCTCCAGAGCCCTCCCATCCCGGGATCAGCTCCAGAGCCCTCCCATCCCTGCCTGCCGGGATCAGCTCCAGAGCCCTCCCATCCCGGGATCAGCTCCAGAGCCCTCCCATCCCGAGATCAGCTCCAGAGCCCTCCCATCCCTCCCATCCCGGGATCAGCTCCAGAGCCCTCCCATCCCGGGATCAGCTCCAGAGCCCTCCCATCCCGAGATCAGCTCCAGAGCCCTCCGTTCCCTCTGCTCTCCCCATTCCGTGGCTGTCCCTTCCCAGCCAGCCGAGGTTGCTGTCCCAAACGTGCTCGGGCCCGCTCTCTGGCCAGGATCGGCATTCCCAGCTCCAGGAGGAAGCCAAAGCTCTGCATCCAGCACAGCTGGAGCCCTCACGGAGCTGCTCCTCCTGCCTTGCTGAAAAGGGCAGGGGGGGATTGAAGGATATTTGGATTTAAAAACAGCTGCCAGGCTTTGCACTTGCTCCTAGCAATAGAGGTGGGATCAAGTTATAGGATCATGGAATCATGGGCTCTTCTGGGTTGGAAGGGACCTTAAATCCCATCCCATTCCACCCCATCCCATGGCAGGGACACCTCCCACTGTCCCAGGTGCTCCCAGCCCCAGTGTCCAGCCTGGCCTTGGGCACTGCCAGGGATGCAGGGGCAGCCCCAGCTGCTCTGGGCACCTGTGCCAGGGCTGCCCACCCTGCCAGGGAACAATTCCCAATTCCCAATCTCCCATCCAGCCCTGCCCTCTGGCACTGGGAGCCATTCCCTGGCTCCTGTCCCTCCATCCTTGTCCCCAGTCCCTCTGCAGCTCTCCTGGAGCCCCTTCAGGCCCTGCCAGGGGCTCTGAGCTCTCCCTGGAGCTGCTCCTGTCCAGGTGAGCCCCCCAGGTGTCCCAGCCTGGCTGCAGAGCAGAGGACTCTGGACTCACTCCTGGAAGTCCATTTTCCGTGGAAGCCCGCGCCCGTGGGAGTGCAGGGCAGGCACTGGGTCTGTATCTCTTACAGGAGTGGCATTCCTGGGTGCCAGCGTGCTCTGCAGGGACCTGGCAGTGCTGGAGAGTGGAAAAGGCAGGCGTTGTTGTAAGGTTTGATTTGAGGACTAAAACACATGGATATAAAGCAGGTCTGGAACCCCCAGGGCACTGCGTCCCAGTGCTCCTCACACCTGAGGAAATATCCATTGTCAATACTCACTCACTGAAAATCCCCCTTTCCATCAGGAACTGATCACAAGTATGCATAAAGGAAATGCATTTGGGTACAAGATACACACCGCCAAGTTCTCTACAAGCAAATAGGATATAGGGCATATTTGTTTGAGTTTGTGTTTTCCTGACATGAGAAATAGTGAAGACTGGGAACTGCTCCCAGCGTATGTCCATGAACTGCTGACAGGAATGACAGAGTGATCTCAGTGCAGGGCTGGGAAGCAGAAACCTACCCTGGAACACAGTTTGAGTTTTAGAAAGAGGGTCTGGGGTTTTTTTCCCCTTAAACAGCAGCTGTGTAGCTGGAACTTTGCATAGAAAATCTTCATTTTCCCTCCATTGAAAGCTCACAACTGCACAGGACAACAAACACATGACTGCTAACCAGATTCCTCAAGTGTGTTCCTATTTTTGTGGATCCCAAACACGCTGTGTTCCCCCTGCCCGGTGGTTTCAATCATCCTTTGCCAAAGGGACATGTAGTGGCACTTGGAGACAACAGGACTGGCTGTGCCTCTGGGAGCTGTGACAACAACGGCTCCGGGACAAATGAAACTGGCTTCTATTTTTAGAGCTGAATTGCAACACTTTGTGGGAGTTTGTAAGCAAAACAAGTCACGTCGCAGGCAGTGGTGTAAGTGACCTACACAAGAGCCCAGCAGTGGTTTGCATCACTCAAAGAATGGGGGTTTGTTTTTCAGCTGGCAAGTGCTCAGGAGAAGCATTCCTCTGGCAGCTTCCATGGGCTGAGCTGCACACAAATGGGAATGGGCTTTAAAAACCTGAAGTTAGTAAGTAAAGAAGAGCTGAAGGCATTTTCATGCTCTGCTTTTCTGATTCACACTAGAAGTGGTCAGAATTTCTTCCATTGTGAGACTGAAAAGCAAACCAGCAGCACTCTGGGTTTGGTTTGAGCCCTGGTTTGTGCCAGCACGGGGTCTGAGCCCCCTGTGACACCGAGCTCAGGGCAGGCAGGATCAATGCTCCTGTGCAGCCACGACAGAACAGCACAAAGTGTGTGGGGATTGCTGAGCAGTGTGACAGACATGGCCCAGGATGGCACAGAGCGTGTGGGGATTGCTGAGGAGTGTGACAGACATGGCCCAGGACACAGCACAGAGCGTGTGGGGATTGCTGAGGAGTGTGACAGACATGGCCCAGGACACAGCACAGAGCGTGTGGGGATTGCTGAGCAGTGTGACAATGGCCCAGGACACAGCACAGAGCGTGTGGGGATTGCTGAGGAGTGTGACAATGGCCCAGGATGGCACAGAGCATGTGGGGATTGCTGAGGAGTGTGACAATGGCCCAGGACACAGCACAGAGTGTGTGGGGATTGCTGAGGAGTGTGACAATGGCCCAGGACACAGCACAGAGCGTGTGGGGATTGCTGAGGAGTGTGACAATGGCCCAGGATGGCACAGAGCGTGTGGGGATTGCTGAGCAGTGTGACAATGGCCCAGGATGGCACAGAGCGTGTGGGGATTGCTGAGGAGTGTGACAATGGCCCAGGATGGCACAGAGTGTGTGGGGATTGCTGAGGAGTGTGACAATGGCCCAGGATGGCACAGAGCATGTGGGGATTGCTGAGCAGTGTGACAATGGCCCAGGATGGCACAGAGCGTGTGGGGATTGCTGAGGAGTGTGACAATGGCCCAGGACACAGCACAGAGCGTGTGGGGATTGCTGAGCAGTGTGACAATGGCCCAGGATGGCACAGAGCGTGTGGGGATTGCTGAGCAGTGTGACAATGGCCCAGGACACAGCACAGAGCATTTGGGGATTGCTGAGCAGTGTGACAATGGCCTAGGACACAGCACAGAGCGTGTGGGGATTGCTGAGGAGTGTGACAATGGCCCAGGATGGCACAGAGCGTGTGGGGATTGCTGAGCAGTGTGACAATGGCCCAGGATGGCACAGAGCGTGTGGGGATTGCTGAGCAGTGTGACAATGGCCCAGGATGGCACAGAGCGTGTGGGGATTGCTGAGGAGTGTGACAATGGCCCAGGATGGCACAGAGCGTGTGGGGATTGCTGAGCAGTGTGACAATGGCCCAGGATGGCACAGAGCGTGTGGGGATTGCTGAGCAGTGTGACAATGGCCCAGGATGGCACAGAGCGTGTGGGGATTGCTGAGGAGTGTGACAATGGCCCAGGATGGCACAGAGCGTGTGGGGATTGCTGAGCAGTGTGACAATGGCCCAGGACACAGCACAGAGCGTGTGGGGATTGCTGAGCAGTGTGACAATGGCCCAGGACACAGCACAGAGCGTGTGGGGATTGCTGAGCAGTGTGACAATGGCCCAGGACACAGCACAGAGCGTGTGGGGATTGCTGAGGAGTGTGACAATGGCCTAGGATGGCACAGAGCGTGTGGGGATTGCTGAGGAGTGTGACAATGGCCCAGGATGGCACAGAGCGTGTGGGGATTGCTGAGCAGTGTGACAATGGCCCAGGACACAGCACAGAGCATTTGGGGATTGCTGAGCAGTGTGACAATGGCCCAGGATGGCACAGCCCTGTCACGGCAGCAGCCACACCACACACAGGCTTTTATTAACTCTCCAAATGGAATAAAATCAGAGAATCAGCAAATGTCACAAGGGTTTGGGCTGCAGGGGACCTCAAGGCTCATCGTGTTCCAGCCGTGGTGGGCAGGGACACCTTGCACTGTCCCGCATCAGCAGCCTGGGTGAGCAGCAGCAGTGCAGAGAGGACACAAGAGCAGCTGGGTGGTTAATGATGAACCTGGTTCCAAGAAATGCTCAGCATGAAACACACACATGGCTGGATTTCCAGAGGCAGCCAGGGCGGTTAATGACCAACCCTCGGTGGGATGCAGATGGGGAGTGCTCAGATTTCAGTGGGGTTTGATTGAGCCTGTGTCTGCACAGGAGAGCAACAGTCACAGAATCACTGAATCATTTGGGCTGGAAAATCCCTCCCAGCCCAGGGAGTCCCAGCTGTGCCCATCCCCACCCTGTCCCCAGATCTGAGTGCCACCCCCAGGTGCCACCTGCAGGGATGGGCACTGCAACCCTCCCTGGGCACTTCCTGAGCCCCCTTTCCATAGGGAAATTCCTGCAGTGCCCACCCTGAGCTGCCCTGGCCCAGCCTGAGGCCGTTCCCTCTGCTCCTGTCCCTGTGCCCTGGAGCAGAGCCCGACCCCCCAGCTGTGCTCTCCTGGCAGGGAGTTGTGAGCCCACTTTCCCAAATCAGTCCTGAAATTTCCACTCTCTCACACTGTACCGCTAGGAAGTGGGTGGATTACTTTGATTTCTGTTAGTAAGAAACCAAAGACACGTCAGCAAACATTATCCATTTCTAAACCAATGCAAGTTTATCACGGGTTTGGGATTACAAACAACTGTGCAATGTGAAATACCTGTCCCTCACAGCTGGGCTGAGCCTCATGTCAGGCCCAGCCCAGAGGCTGAAAACCAAACACAAAGTTGAAGCTGCCTGAGCAGCAAGTGTGACTCCGTATCCAAATCATTGCCTTTGTTATTCTGTGGAGGAGACAGTCACTGTTTCTGGCTTAAAGGGAATTAATCAATATATGATTGAGTCTGTGACATGCAAGTAAATAAGATTAGAGCGAGTCCCAGCTGTGCAGAGGATCGCAGTGCAACAAATCAATAACCTTTCAAAGACTTCATCCAACAACAGGAAAATTCACAATTTTTCCTGATGACAGCACACTGCGTCTCTGCCAATTACCCCAAATTTTCTGCCATCAAATTATACATGAAAATAAAAGCATTCACCCAATGACTGATGAAAGAGCAGCTGTGGCTCCCCCTGGATCCCTGGCAGTGCCCAAGGCCAGGTTGGACATTGGGGCTTGGAGCACTCTGGGATGATGGAAGGTGTCCCTGCCATGGCAGGGGTGGCACTGGGTGGGAATTACGGTCCCTCCAACCCAAACCCTTCTGGGGTTCTGTGATTCCATGATCCCCACATCCCTCCTGAGGCAGACAGCCCTTGCTGTGTGACTGCAGTGCTGAGCCCCTGTTCCTCACAGCCGAGGCAGTGCTGGCTGCAGGAGAGGAGCAGATCCCGGAGGCAGAACCTGCTGTATCCCCATTCCAGGCAGTGCTGGCTGCAGGAGAGGAGCAGATCCCGGAGGCAGAACCTCCTGCCCGAGGAGCAGCTGCTGTACCCGGTGCCCCGTGCCCGAGGCTGCCGTGCCCGGTGCCCGGTGCTGCCGGCAGCAGGGAGCAGCAGAGCTCTGCGGAGGAGCGGGAGCGGCAGCGAGCGCAGACACCGGGAACCCGCCCCTCGTTCCCGGCTTAAACCCGGCCTTTGCTCCTGCCACGGACGGCTCTTCCCTACTGGAACGGAACCGTCTCCATTGCCGCTCTTTATCCACCAGTTACACAGAGTGCCGTGCCCACACCCGCAACACCCGGCCTTGTCCTTCTGGGAAGGTTATAAAGCAGTAACTCACAGACAATTACTGATGTATTTCACTTGGGCTTTGTGACTCGGCTGCAGAAAGGCACGGGTGAAAACAATTCCAGACAAGGCAAAAAAGCCTGCATGCTTTAATTAATACTTTGGCTAAATAAAATCAGGTTTTATGCGTCTGTCTTTACAAAGTCCCAGCAGTAAATCAGTATCTGCTTTCAAACAACAACACGAGTTAAGTAGTTCCCGCTGTCGAGAGCCCTGATGGCATCGTGTCAATTAAAGACCAAAACGAGATTTATTTACTATCTATTTATTTATTTATTTGTTATTATTTATTAATTTTCTTGGGGCTGTTTTGTGCAGGGCTAAGAGTCGGACTGGATGACGCTTGTGGGTCCCTTCCAACTATTCTGTGATTATTACTTATTTTAGGGCCATGTATCATTCGCTGTCGGCGCTGGCTTAGCGGCCGCAAGCTGTGACTTTGCAAGCGGACGTGTCTGCTTTGAAACCCCCTCCGTGTATCCCTTGAAACCCCCTCCGTGAATCCTTTGAAATCCCCTCCGTGAATCCTTTGAAACGTCTCCGTGTATCTTTTGAAACCCGCCCGTGTCCGCGTTCCCCGTGTGACTCTGAAGCGCCGTGCGGGAGGCCCGCGGGCCGGCGGGCCGTGCGGAGCGCTCAGCGGGCAGAGAGCGGGAGTCATGAGGGATGATGATGTTCTGAGGGATGATGATGTTCTGAGGGATGATGTCCTGCGGGATGACGATGTCCCACGGGAACCGTTCCCGTTTCCCCGCCCGGCCCGCTCCCTCCCCTCCATCATGGCGGCCCGGGGGGCACTGAGGGAGCGCGCGCCCCCCTGCCACGCCCCGTCCCGCCCCGCCGCGCTGGCCAATGGGCGGGCGGCGTGGCGCTGACGTCAGCGGGGCGGTCGCCGTGCGCTGAGGCGGGCGGCGCGCGGTCAGTGCGTGCCCGGCCGCCCGCCAGCCATGTCGCGACAGAGCCCTCAGGAGGAGAACCTGCAGGGTAAGGCCGCGGGCAGCGGCGCGGAGGGCTGGCAGCGCACTGCCCGGGCGCGGAGGGCTGGCAGCGCACTGCCCGGGCGCGGAGGGCTGGGGGCGGACCCGCGCGGGACCCTTCTGTGTCGCGATATTGGGTGATTGCGGTGGCCGATGTGCGCGCCGCAGTGCGTGTCCATCGCCCCGCGTCCCGGGGAGGAGGCCCGGTGGGTGTGCCTGTGAGCAGGGCTGGGGTCAGTCGCGGGGATCGGGTGCTGGATAGCCCGGATTGGCCGGGGAAGGGAAAATCCCCCACACAGTGCGGCTGGCACGGGGGTTGTAGCGATTTAGGGGCCGTCCTCATCGCTCTGTGGAATTCTGCTTCTTAATTCCCAGCGTTGAAAGCTGTATCTTAAGAAAATTACGCTTCCCAGCGCTGATGCCGTGCTTTGCGGTGCTGGTCTGTGCTCGCACATGTGTCCTGGGCTGGGATATCGTGACAGACCCCTCTGTCCCGAGGCCATCCCCGGGACTCGTCTGGCCGGGCTGTTTCGCCTCTCCTGGGCTTCGGTCTGTTTGTGTTTCCAGCCTCATAAAAACACAGCTGCTTTTATCTTTAAATGGTGATATCACAGCCTGTTCCGTGTGCTCCAGCACAGCCCTTCTCTGAGGAGTGTCCGAAAGGAGAAGGAAAGAAAGGGAAAATTGTAAACCCCATCTTCTGTCCCCTTGCTGCTGCAATCCCCATCCTCTCCCTGCTTTATCCTGTATTCCAGTAAGAGTTCAGCAGATAAAGTCTTAATTTGATCTCTAGTGGTTGTGATCGTTCTTTGGTAACAGCTTGAGCTTCCCTAGATTTCGGGGGAAAGGGTAGGGAAGGGTTTGTCTGGCTCTGAACATGCTCCCTGCCACATGCCAGGCACTGTCACGTGGAGGGGAAAATTCCCAAACAAACCCAAACAACAACAAACCAGCTGTGAAGGTAAAGGGGTTTGGAAGAAAAGCATCTCTTCCAAACTCGGCGGCCAGGAATGTTTGTATCCAGCAGGTTTTGTGGTACTTTGGCTGTCCTGATGGAGGTCTGGCTATTTGGGGTGGAGGTACTCGTGTTGTTGATGCACATGAGGCAGTTTGGCTTTGTGCTGTTCCATTTGGCTTTGGAGCCCTCAGTCTCCTCCCAGCCAGGGTATCTGGGCTATCTTTGCTGGTCTGACATTCGTGCTTCATGCTAAAGCCCTGCACTGGCTTCTCCCCACCTGGTTCCTGTGCTGCTGGATGGCTGGGAAGGGACCCTGCAGCTCCAGCTGCTCCTGCTGTGCCTTTGTTCCCTGAGCAGCCCGAGCACCACTGGCCCTGTCTCTCCTTTCCCTGCTGATTCCCTGGACATCCTTGCCCAGAATCCAGGGAATTCCTGCTGCTCTCCTGCTCCTGTCCTCGCTGCTCTGCTCCCTGGGCACTGCTGGGGCTGGGCCACATCTGTTCCACGGTGGGGTTCCTCTGGCATTCGTGTACCTCGGGTATTTTCTGTTCCCTGAGCTCATTCCTGGGGGCCTGGAGGGACAGGACACCCCAGTGCCAGAGGGCAGGGCTGGATGGGAGATTGGGAATTGGGAATTGTTCCCTTTGAGGGTGGGCAGCCCTGGCACAGGTGCCCAGAGCAGCTGGGGCTGCCCCTGGATCCCTGGCAGTGCCCAAGGCCAGGCTGGACACTGGGGCTGGGAGCACCTGGGACAGTGGGAGGTGTCCCTGCCATGGCAGGGTGGCACTGGGGGGGATTTGGGGTCCCTCCCAGCCAAGGCATTCCAGGATTCCATAGGGAGGGCAGAGCTCCGGGCCTGCAGTGAGCTGTCCCTGCCCAGGAGGGAGCTGTTATTCCCTCCCTTAGGAAAACAGAGCCCATGTGACCGTGTTAAATATACTGCTAGCAGCAAACCCATGACAGCCCTTGCCACACACCCGCAGTTGCTTAACAGCAGCACCTACAAATGGCACTGAAAAAAGGCTGCACTGAACAGTCCCTGGGCTCTGGAGCCCAAAGTCATTTCAACAAACCAACAACTGAACTTTGGCAGCAAAAGTCCTTGAGGCTATTTTGACTGCCACCTATGTTGAACAATAAAAAGTGGACGTACCCTACAAGATCTGTATGTGCAGAGAGAAACACAATGTACTCCTGAGCAGCTGCTTCCCAGGCCTGTGAGCCCTCCCAGCTCAGCTGCCTGCCCTTTGCATTCCGTGCTGTTTATGGGCCGGGCGGCAGGGCTGGCCTGTGTCCCTGCAGGGGCACTGGCAGCCTCAGGCAGCGGGCTCAGCTCTGCTCTCTGCCGCCAGGGTCCTGGGTGGAGCTGCACTTCAGCAATGGCAGTGGCAGTGGCAGCTCCGCGTCCACGGGCAGCCAGGAGCAGGTGCCAGCCTCGCTGTCCATCCACAACGGGGACATGGAGAAGATCCTGCTGGACGCCCAGCACGAGTCGGGCAGGAGCAGCTCCAGGGAGAGCTCCCACTGTGACAGGTGAGCAGGGGCTCTGCCAAGGGCTCCCAGGGATGTCCCAGAGGCACAGACACAAATGCTGCATGGGTGTGTTAGCATGCATGTGCCTGTTTGTATGAACACACGTGTGCACAGGGGTGTGTTCGGTGCGTGTTCCCGCATGAACACGCGTGTGCATGTGTGCCTGGACACCAGAGCAGATGTCCAGGGCCTCACACAACAGCCCAGCCCCAGGCCAGGTGCTCAGGCAGTGCCATTAATGCGTGTGCTGCATTTTGATGGGCTGTGAGCTCTCCAGCCCAAACTGTGTTTGGGAAAGCCCAAACTCCAGGACTCAACCTCCACAGCAGGGCCTGGCCTGGCTGGTGGGGATTCAAGGCAAACCCTGCTGCCACTCCTCGTGTGCTGCCTGTTGTTCTGTGCCAGTGCCAGGGCTCCCCAGCAGCGTGGGCAGAGGCTGGGGGGCAGAGCAGTGGCTGGGGTGGCTGGGCTGTGGCAGCGCTGCCCCATGCAGCCCCTGGGGCATGGTGGGGCACTCCTGGGCAGCGTGCCCAGCTCCCAGGTGTCACAGAACACTCACCTCCTCCTTTCCTGGTGCTTCTGTCCTGGTGCAGCCCTCCTCGCTCCCAGACCCCCCAGGACAGCCACAGAGCTCTGGAGATAGAGAGCCACAGCAGTGGGGAGAAGAACAGCTTCCAGGTAAGATCCTCACCGTGCAGGGGGACAGGGGAGCTCTGAGCTTTGGGCAGGAACAGCAGAAGCTGCTGAAGCAGAGCTTGCACAACTCACAGCAGCCCTGGCAGATCCAGCCTGGCTGTGTTTGCTCCTGCACATGGGGATGTTTTGCTTGGGTCTTTCCAATCTGTGACTGAGGTTTTTCAGAAGGATTTGCCCTCTCCCTTTGGCTGCTGATGGGGTGCATTTCCTGCATCCCCACCAATGCTGAAATGCACCTCCACTAATTCAGTAGGAATTTTGAAAGATATTTTGACAACATCAAGAATTTCTAGAATCACTTAAATATGGCAGCCAAAAATACACAATTTCCAAGCCCTGCCATAGCTTTGATTCCAGGTATTTTAACAATTAATACCAAACCTGAATATCTACTGCTTTGGTAAACTCCCTGTTCTTTTTGATTTCACTTTGTAGGTTTGTTTACCTTGCAAGGAAAATGAATAAACACATTTGCAACAAGAGTGGGGGAAATAATGTGCATTGACCATATTTAATCAATACAGGGCTTATTGCAGGATGACAGGCTGAAATCTGAAGTCTCCAGTGTAATAAATTAGCTTTTAATATTAAAAAAATGACTCACAAAGCATTTTGAGGAAGGAAGTATTTCAAGGAAGTGAATTTTTCTGCATCATTTCTACAACTCCTGCCAGACTCCAAGGATTCAGCTTTAGGTTAGCTAAATGTGGTACTGCAAGTTAATTATTACTGGAAATTATTATTTTATATTGTCAGAAACACCCTTCAGCTGTTTAAAGATCATTATTTAGACTTTGAGAACAAATAACCCCAAGTCAGAAAGCCATCAGAATTCCAGCTGCCTGGACAGTTTTATTTCCATGCTGTGTGTGTTTGCATCCAGAGCTGTTGGAATTCTGGGAGCAGGATCTATTTTTATCCCAAGGCCTGGGCTGTGTGGAATGGAGCCGAGCTGAGCCAGGAGCTCTGCCCTGACTCAGCATTTGTGCTGTAACTGCACCAGAGCTGGGGCTGGGGGGCTTGTTCTGGGAGCACACACCTGGCCAGGCTCACCTGCCTCCCAGGAGGGCCAGGGACTGGAACGGGTCCCTGCCAGGAGCTGGGCCAGGACTGCCAGTGACATCTGCCAGCTCTGAGCCTGGCCAGCAGTCCCTGTGCCAGTGCCCATCAGGGCTGGGAGCTGGGGTAGGGCAGGGATCCCTGTGCCAGTGCCCATCAGGGCTGGGAGCTGGGGTAGGGCAGGGATCCCTGTGCCAGTGCCCATCAGGGCTGGGAGCTGGGGTAGGGCAGGGATCCCTGTGCCAGTGCCCATCAGGGCTGGGATAGGGCAGGGATCCCTGTGCCAGTGCCCATCAGGGCTGGGATAGGGCAGGGATCCCTGTGCCAGTGCCCATCAGGGCTGGGATAGGGCAGGGATCCCTGTGCCAGTGCCCATCAGGGCTGGGAGCTGGGATAGGGCAGGGATCCCTGTGCCAGTGCCCATCAGGGCTGGGATAGGGCAGGGATCCCTGTGCCAGTGCCCATCAGGGCTGGGATAGGGCAGGGATCCCTGTGCCAGTGCCCATCAGGGCTGGGAGCTGGGGTAGGGCAGGGATCCCTGTGCCAGTGCCCATCAGGGCTGGGAGCTGGGGTAGGGCAGGGATCCCTGTGCCAGTGCCCATCAGGGCTGGGAGCTGGGGTAGGGCAGGGATCCCTGTGCCAGTGCCCATCAGGGCTGGGGTAGGGCAGGGATCCCTGTGCCAGTGCCCATCAGGGCTGGGGTAGGGCAGGGATCCCTGTGCCAGTGCCCATCAGGGCTGGGAGCTGGGATAGGGCAGGGATCCCTGTGCCAGTGCCCATCAGGGCTGGGATAGGGCAGGGATCCCTGTGCCAGTGCCCATCAGGGCTGGGAGCTGGGGTAGGGCAGGGATCCCTGTGCCAGTGCCCATCAGGGCTGGGGTAGGGCAGGGATCCCTGTGCCAGTGCCCATCAGGGCTGGGAGCTGGGATAGGGCAGGGATCCCTGTGCCAGTGCCCATCAGGGCTGGGAGCTGGGGTAGGGCAGGGATCCCTGTGCCAGTGCCCATCAGGGCTGGGAGCTGGGGATATTTTGGGACTGTGCATAAGGATGAAATGCTTGGCTCTGGGATTTCACTGCCAGGGCAGTCTTGTCTTGGGCACATATGGGATATTGGATATGGGATATGGTCTTTGGCATTCTCACCCCACTCTGAGTGAGGATGGCTCTCCCTGCTCCCGCTGTTGATCCGGGATGTGAACACTCCCTGGAAGGGGCTGGGAGGGCGGGTGTCAGTGCTGGGCACTGGTGCTGGCTGCAGGCAGGGCTCTGGCAGCCCCCAGCTGCCCTGCTCGGTGCCCCGGCAGGCCTGGCACTGGTGCTGGCTGCAGGCAGGGCTCTGGCAGCTCCCAGCTGCCCTGCTTGGTGCCAGGGCAGGCCTGGCAGTGGTGCTGGCTGCAGGCAGGGCTCTGGCAGCCCCCAGCTGCCCTGCTCAGTGCTGGTGGCTCTCGGTTGCAGTCCGAGGAGGATTTCCTGGAGAGGAGGAGGGAGGTGGAGCGGCTGCTGAGGAAGAACGCGGATTGGATCTGGGACTGGTCCAGCCGGCCCGAGAACATCCCGCCCAAGTGAGTGCTGCCACAGCTGCTGGGAGAGCTCCTGCAGCTTCTCCTCCTCCTGCCTGAGCACACAGCTCACCTTCCTTCCCCAAATGCAGGGAATTCCTCTTCAAGCACCCCCGGCGCACAGCCACGCTCAGCATGAGGAACACCAGTGTCATGAAGAAAGGGGGGATATTCTCTGCAGAATTCCTGAAGGTTTTCCTCCCATCCCTGCTGCTCTCTCACCTGCTGGCCATTGGACTAGGGTAAGGTTCAATTGAAAAAAAAAAAAAGAGATTTTTTTACCTGCTTTCTTTGAGGCCTGATTCTGATTCCCAATTCCCTCTTTGTCCAAGATGGTTATTCAGGAAGTGCTTCCTGCCCGTGGTATTGCTGTATGGTTGAAGTTTTCTGATTTTCTCCATTTGGGAATTTCTCAGAACAATTAAGGGGCAGGGAAATGAGGAATTCTGTACACTGAAACTGTAGTCACACAACACTTGGCTCCACTGGAGATGAGACTCTTAATCTCACAACTAGGACATCAGCAAAGCAAAAATCTAATACTGAATAGATTTTAAAGTTCCACTGACATAGATTTAAAAATATTTAATATTATTTTAAATTACTCAGTAGATATTTAATGGGGGATGTTTCCTTTCCACATCAGCGTGGGGCAGGTGCTGGGCCCTGGAGCTGGGGAGGGGCACCAGACCAGGGGCAGTCACTGGGGCTGGGCTCCGGAGCAGTTCTGTTCCTGCTGCCTGGTTACAGCTGCCAGGGAGGGCATTCCCAGCACTGCACCACAGCCGGGCTGCCCGTGTGCTCTGACCCCGCTGCAGGATTTACATCGGGAGGCGCCTGACCACCACGGCTTCCAGCAGCACCTTTTAGAGGCACCGGGGGTGGAGCCGAGCAGCCGCAGCTGGAGCGCAGGAGGTGCAGAGGAGGGGAGCTGGTCGTGGCCGTCGTGTGTGTGTCCTGTCCGTGTCCTGTTTTAGTTTAGTCTAAAAATGGGAAGGGAGACGCTGGAGCTCCCGTGTCACATAGAGCCTTCTGGATCAATCCCCGCTGGATAACCCCACGAGCACGTGCAGATGCTGTAATGTCCCTTAGTGCTTTGTAGTGAAGTACCTGAGCATTAGAGCAGCTCCGTGTTTGAATCAGTCCCAGCTTTCAGCAGCCCTTGTGCTGGGCCGTGTCCATGCCGCCCCTCCTGTGCCTGCGGTGGGAATGTTGTCCCTGCTCCTGCAGCCCCCACAGGCAGGGAGAGCCCAGACTGGAGTGGCCTTACAGATGATCCGGAATTCCCAGGGGCTCTCACTGCCCCGGGCAGCCTTTCCTCGGGTAGGTGTGGCTTAGTTCACTTCGGTGGGAGGTGTAAGGTGTTGAGACACAGTGGGAGGAGATGAGCACGTGGGTAAAATCCATCAGTTTGTCCATGTTCAGAGGTAGAATTTGGATTTAGTGCCTACTAAAAGCTGCTTTTGCCAGGACATTCATTTAACCCCAGCAGTTACTCCAGGCTCTCTGCTGTACTTACCGCAGGCTGTTGCTTACAGGCTTTTCCTGTCCCACATCAATGTGCGCCTGACCCCAGCCCTGGGCACATGAACCAGAGGGTGGCTTCTCCTTGGTTTTTACTGATGCAATGCCTTTCCCTTCCGTGATTTTACCTTATTTAATGAGAAAATGAATGTTTGCCAAAATACCATGTTTTATATATTTAAATAAAAAGGTTCCTGGTGAACTCAGTTGCCTCATTCCTTTTCCTGCAGGGGCTGATGAGGCTCTTGGCCTCTGCCTGCCCCTATCCCACTGGTCACTTGCTGACATGGAATGCAGATGTTTCCATGGAAACAGCATCAAGCAAACCTCAGCAGGCCCTGGGTAACCTGCACTCACTGCACACACAGGGTGTGATGCTCCTGAGGAGCTGCAAACCATGGAATTGTTGAGGCTGGAAAAGCCCTGTGAGCCCATGGAGTCCCACCATTCCCAGCTCTGTCCATGTCCTCAGGTGCCACAGCCACAGGGCTGTGAGATCCCCCCAGGGATGGGCACTGCAGCCCTTCCCAGGAAGGAATTTTTCCTACCCCAAGAGCAAAGGTGGGATCAGAACCCTTGAATGCTCCGGTGCCGCCTCCATTGCCGGTGTGACTGGGAGCAGCAGATCCCTGCTGAGCACACGCCTGGGCTCTGGCTGGAGAGCGGAGGGGGTTAAACCCCGGTGTCCCCTTTTCACTGCCATTGTCCCCCAGCTCCTTCCCCCCAGAGGTGACACCCTGGGCAGTGCTGGCTGCTCGGGCACAGTGAGGTACTGCAATGTTCGTGCTCACCCGCTCCTCACTGCTGGGACGTCAATCCCAGTTTCATGGCACGACATCACCAGGGGCTGAGCCCACGGCCTTGGCCTGCAGGGGCTGGGTGAAGCTCCCTCGGCTGCTTCCCCGTGGGCCTGCCCAAAGCCCTGGGGCAGGAGCAGTCCCAGAAGGGTTGGGGTTGGGAGGGAGCTGAAAGCCCACCCAGCACTGCCCCATCCAGTCCCACCCCTTGCCATGGTGGTAAAACCTTGCACTAGAGCGGGGTGCTCCACTAGGCAGCAGTTTTACCAAACTTGACACTAAAATCTGGTTTTAGATAAAAGGATAAAAATTCCATGAGAATAGTCAGAAGCTAATTGTAAGTGGTACGAGCAAACAGGGCTGTAGAAAAGGAGACTCCACCACATCCTTTTTATGGAAATTCCACTTGTATTTGCTGAAAAAGCAGATCCACAACCAGCAGCCCTGGCTACTCCAACCAATCCCAACTGGAAACACCCCCCCTGGGCTGGCCCATCCAGCCAATTCCCTCCCACACAGAAGGAAACGTTGCAAAACACAGGGAGCACGCCAGGTAAACATTTAAAATTTATTAAACTTTTTGGTCAAAAGAACTGAACAATTATGTACAACCCCACGGATCGGCTCGAGCAGGCGTTGGGAACGCGGTTGGATCAACGCTTCAGCGACCCCCCAGTTCCACATCTCCAGAGTTCCAAAGTGTCACAACCAACTACAGGACAGGACTGGCTGGACCGAGCCTTTCCCGGGAGAACCTCAGGCTTTGTCCTTCCCACCTTCCTGGGACCCAGCGGCTCGGGGGCGGTTCCGGGAGGGGCGGGACGGCCACGGTTTGCTCTTGGGACTGGAACAAGCCCTTGTTCCAGGGAAAACGGAGTGTAACCACACTTGGGGCTGGCTGGGGGAAAGCTTGGGGCTCTGGGAAGGAGTTCCCAGGCTGCAGGCACCTGGCAGAGCGCAGCCTCTGGCTGCTGGGGGCTGCTGGACACGGCCCCGGGCTCATCCGGGGGAAGGGGATGTCATTTAGGCCTCTTTGGAAGAAAAAAAGAACAAAGAAAGAAACAGTACCTAAGGCTTAAAACAAGTGAGCAAGAGAGCTCCAGCAGCTGCTGTCCCGCCAGCCGGGGCTCACCCTGGGCAGCCCAGCCCGGCCCTGCTGCAGCACAGCCCGGAGTGGCTCTGGAACTGCAGTGGGAAATGCAAGATTCTACGCCAAATACTTAAAATAAACTGTTCCCTTTGTGACAAATACTAAAAAGGTTAAAAACCATTAACGCACGTCAGGTCTGTCTCTGGCTGAGGGTGAGATGCACCAGGAAGCTGCACGTTTATCCTCAGAGCAGAGAAGGTGTCGATGTTTTGGTTCCCTCCGTGCAAGGCCGACACTTGGTTAAGGCTGTGGATGTTTCTAGGACCCTTTCCATCTCCTACTTGGCACACACAGAGCCTCTGACAACAAATCCAGTGCAACTCCAACTCTATGACAATGCCATGGAAACTCTAAATTCAGAATCTGAAATACTACACAAAAAAGTTTGTATTAGTCTGCCAAAAACTCGGTGTTTTGGGGCAAACCCTGTCAGAGGTGCCACCAGAACTGTTCTGCACCAGCTCAGGACATGCAATACAAAAAGAAGACTGAATACATCCCTCCAGCTCTAAGAACATGTTTGATAGGCTGTTATTTATTAAGTGGTTTCCACCAGAAGGTGTGGTTATAGGTACAGTTGGTGAGTAAATAGCCATGGACACCTGCCTAGACCCCAGCTCAAGCCCTGCCACTGTGCTCTGAGGTCAGGCCCTGGCCCGGGCCCGAGGAGGAATGGACAGGCATCAAGCACGAGAAATGTTCTGAAAGGCCCAAATATTACAGCAGAGAGCGAGAGAGAGAAATTACACTTTTATGACAACCTTTTCTTCTCAGGTGTTAAATTTTTTGGTCTATAAACTGGAAAGGAAGGCTCAGACATCAATAAATACATTTGTTTTGAGTGTTGGCCTCATTGAGCACTGTCCACCAATTCTGCCTCGGAGGGTCCTCCCCGAAAGGCGCGTGGATGCTCCCACCCCACCGAAGGCAGAAGCACGCCAGGAACTCAAAGCCAGGCCAGATGCTCTCCGATAGCTCAAGGGAAGTAAGTGCATCAATGTTCCTCACTGATAGGACAACAAGGCCTTCTGTTACAGATAAACAACTGAGCTGAACTATGTGAGACGAGACTCTGTCCGCGGGCAGCCATCCTTAGTTAACCTTTTCCTGGAATAAATACAAGTTATTGGTGGCAGCTACAGCGATGATGTTCTCCGTGGGGTGCCATGCTGTGTGCAGAATCTTCTTGTTGAAGTCCAGACTGTCAACGGTAATTTCGTCCTTCTTCCTCTTGCCAGTGGTGCACACTTTGCGCGGCTTTAGGATGGCACGAGGCTTGCTGCTCTCCCGGGAGGCCTCCAGGGTGGTGTCCCGGAGCGTGCTCCGCTCAAACGTCCGGAAGAAGTTGTTGTAAGATCCAGTCATGATTGTACTGGTTCAAGGAAAAGGAAGGCACATCTTGTAAGAAATAAAATCCACCCCCTCCTCTGAGTCCTACACGTGACTGTCAGGCCATGCTCATCACCAGGCCATGGCATTCCATTGCTCTCCTCTCCACTGGACATCTGCTCCGTTCCTCTGGGGCTTGGGCACTGCTTCCAGTGCACCACTTCACTTTCAGCACGTGCTCCCTGCTGTCCCCTCCTGCCATTGGCACTCAGCTGCAGTGACACTTTTTTCAGCTGCACGTGAGCAAAGCAGGTTTTCCTGGTGCTCCTCTATCCCTTTGTCCCTTGTCAACAGAAGTCAGGTCTGGATTGGAAGGGACCCCAAATGCCACCCAGTGCCACCCCTGCCATGGCAGGGACACCTCCCACTGTCCCAGGTGCTCCCAGCCCCAGTGTCCAACCTGCCAGGGATCCAGGGGCAGCCCCAGCTGCTCTGGGCACCTGTGCCAGGGCTGCCCACCCTGCCAGGGAACAATTCCCAATTCCCAATCTCCCATCCAGCCCTGCCCTCTGGCAGGGGGAGCCATTCCCTGTGTCCCAGCACTCCAGGCCCCTGTAAATACTCTCCAGTTTCTTGGCTCCTTCAGGTAGTGTGAGGCCACCCTGGAGCTTCTCCTCTCCAGGTGAACAGCCTTTCAGGAAGAGCCTGAATAGCCTCTCCCTGCCCTTCCTGCCAGCAGAGCTGCTCCATCCTCTGATCATTTAGTGCCTCCTCTGGATTCTCTCCAGCAGCTGCAGGTCCCTCGTGTGCTGGTGCCTCTGCTGGGCTCACCTGGGCACAGGGCAGGAACAGCCCTGGCAATGCTGTTGGTGTGCCCTGCCCACGGCAGGGCTTTGTGCCCTCCCCCTGGTGACCAGGAGCCGTTGGCAGCCCTGGCCCTGGCCAGGCCGAGCCCCTCGCCCCTCACCTGTCGGAGCCGTTCCAGCAGCACTCGAACTTGTCGAAGATGCAGTCGTTCTCGTAGAGGGAGCACAGCTTGCTGCGCAGGTACTCGTGCACCTGGGGAAGGGACATGCGTTGGACACGGGCATGGGGACGGGAGGGACAGCTCGGCACGCGGGGTGCTCTACCTGGTAGGTCTCCACGGGCCTGTTCTCCATGTTGAGGTCCCACACCTTGACAGACAGGTAGTCTCTTGTCATCATGTATCGCCCGCTGTGGCTGAATTTCACATCAGATATCGAGGATATTATTTCTGAAAAAAATGATCTGCTGCTAGGATCTTCAGGTTCCTCAAAAACTGCAGAGAGAACACACAGTTCCACGTGAAACCAACGCCGGCTCTTACACGGCCTCCATGTTTTCAGTACTGGAGAATTTTAAATCGGTGACTAGCTTCTTTATGAAGAAAGTTGCTGTTAGACACTTCTCAGAAATAATCTCTTTTTTAGCACTGTTGTGCTCTAGGTCACCAGAGTGCCAGACGTCCATCTCCAACATTCAATCAGAGCACAGCACCAGCAAACCACAACTCACAGGTCTTGGGGACCAACCAGAGCAGCAAACTGCAGTGGGTACTGTAACCATCACACCTGATCTACACATCAGCCACAACAGCAGCAGGTGGGAACAGCAGGGACCCCAACACCAGGAGACCACTGGACCATGTACTTTTCCTTAGCTCTGAACCACAGCTGTACTAAACAAACCCTGAAATGTGAGCAGCTACATTTGCAACACAGTTTGTGTGACTTTAGGGAGCAGATCAACACATGTGCTGTTTAAATCCACAAGTCAACCTCTGAAATCAGAGATTCCTGACCCAGGCTAGCCAGATCTCACTCATTTTTGAAAGACCCCTTGTTGCAGGATGTGATTCAGTCACAAGCAGTTAAAAATGAAGTGCTTTTAAGTGATTTAATGCAACACTGAACCAATCAGTGGGGTGGCCTTGCATTAGTCACTTCCCATTGCACAAGTATTTCCTTCTAGCCCCAGGAAAGCCCTCTCTGCACTGCAGGAAGCTGGCCTGAAGTGTCTGTGTGGCAGGCACCCCCTGGGCTGGGCAATGCTAGAGCTCAGCTCTGCCAGCAGGGAACAGGAACACGTGGCTGCGTGCAAGGCCCAGGCAGGATCCCCATGGCTCCCACAGCAAAGCTTTCTTTCCTCCCCTGCTCGTGCTTTGGTGGCTCAGCAGCCAAGGGAGCAGCCACCCTGCATCCCTGGAAACTTCCAGGACATATTCCTAGGGATTCAGCCTATCCTATCCTACCCTAGCAGCTGCACTGGTCACAGGGGACAGGGATTCTGGCAGCAGCAGCCCAGTTTGCAATGCACAGAGGTGCAAGAGCTGCCCTGAACTGGCATGGGGAGAGCAGATACCTCGAGGCAGCCAGCCTGAGTGTGGCCAGCAGACAGGCCTCACTGTGCCCAAAGCACTCGTCCCCATCAGTTTATGAGGCACAAACGGGCAAACAGCAGCCAGGTAGGTGGTGCCTCACGCTACACCTGTGCCCAGGGGTGGCTACAACAAGGCAACTGGGACTGCCCAGCACTGCCCAGCACTGCTGCCCTGGAGCTCCCCAGGGAGGTCAGGGTACCCCGTGGCTGGAGAAGAGGAAGGTGGGAGGGAGGGAAGGAAGGGAAGGAAGGGAGGGAAGGTGGGCGGGCAGGAAGGAAGGAAGGGAGGAAGGCAGGCAGGAAGGCAGGAAGGCAGGAAGGCAGGCAGGAGGGCAGGCAGGAAGGAAGGCAGGCAGGAAGGCAGGCAGGAAGGAAGGCAGGCAGGAAGGCAGGCAGGAAGGCAGGCAGGAAGGCAGGCAGGCAGGAAGGCAGGCAGGAAGGCAGGAAGGCAGGCAGGAAGGCAGGCAGGAAGGAAGGCAGGCAGGAAGGCAGGCAGGCAGGAAGGCAGGCAGGAAGGCAGGCAGGAAGGCAGGCAGGAAGGCAGGCAGGCAGGCAGGAAGGCAGGCAGGAAGGCAGGCAGGAAGGCAGGCAGGAAGGCAGGCAGGCAGGCAGGAAGGCAGGCAGGCAGGCAGGAAGGCAGGCAGGAAGGCAGGAAGGCAGGAAGGCAGGCAGGAAGGCAGGCAGGAAGGCAGGCAGGAAGGCAGGCAGGAGGGCAGGCAGGAGGGCAGGCAGGAGGGCAGGCAGGAGGGCAGGCAGGAAGGCAGGCAGGCAGGAAGGCAGGCAGGCAGGAGGGCAGGCAGGAAGGCAGGCAGGAAGGAAGGCAGGCAGGAAGGCAGGCAGGAAGGCAGGCAGGAAGGAAGGCAGGCAGGCAGGAAGGCAGGCAGGAAGGAAGGCAGGCAGGCAGGAAGGCAGGCAGGAAGGAAGGCAGGCAGGCGGGCAGGAAGGAGGGCAGGAAGGAGGGCAGGAAGGCAGGCAGGAAGGCAGGAAGGCAGGCAGGAAGGCAGGCAGGAAGGCAGGCAGGAAGGCAGGCAGGAAGGAAGGAGGGCAGGAAGGAGGGCAGGAAGGAGGGCAGGAAGGCAGGAAGGCAGGAAGGCAGGCAGGAAGGCAGGCAGGCAGGCAGGCAGGAAGGCAGGCAGGAAGGCAGGCAGGAAGGCAGGCAGGAAGGCAGGAAGGCAGGAAAGCAGGAAGGCAGGCAGGAAGGCAGGCAGGAAGGCAGGAAAGCAGGCAGGCAGGCAGGCAGGCAGGAAGGCAGGAAGGCAGGCAGGAAGGCAGGCAGGAAGGCAGGAAGGCAGGCAGGAAGGCAGGCAGGCAGGAAGGCAGGAAGGCAGGCAGGAAGGCAGGAAGGCAGGAAGGCAGGCAGGAAGGCGGGCAGGCAGGCGGGAAGGAGGGCAGGAAGGCGGGCAGGAAGGCGGGCAGGAAGGCGGGCAGGCAGGCAGGAAGGCAGGCAGGAAGGCAGGCAGGAAGGCAGGAAGGCAGGCAGGAAGGCAGGCAGGAAGGCGGGCAGGAAGGCGGGCAGGAAGGCAGGCAGGAAGGCAGGCAGGCGGGCAGGAAGGCAGGCAGGCGGGCAGGAAGGAAGGCAGGCGGGCAGGAAGGCGGGCAGGAAGGCGGGCAGGAAGGCGGGCAGGAAGGCGGGCAGGAAGGCGGGCAGGAAGGCGGGCAGGAAGGAAGGAAGGAGGGCGGGCACTCACACTTGGAGTGCTGGTCGCACAGCGCCGAGGAGCGCATGTCGCACAGGCGGATGGTGCCCTTGCTGCTGCTGTACACGAACACGTTGCAGTGGTGCGGGTGGAACTCGGCCGCCGTGATCACCTCCGTCAGCTCCTCCATGTTGGCTGGCTTGATGTCCACGATGTCTGCCACAGCTGGTCAAGGCCTGCAACGCTTCACACCGAGCCCCTCCCTCCGGCAGCTCATCAGTGACGGAGCTTAACAACCTTTCCACCCTGGGTAAGGTACAAGAGTGGGGGACAGCCTGCAGAACTCTGGATTTGACAGGTCACAGTCATCCCAGAATGCTCTGGGTTGGGAGGGACCAGATTGCTCCCAGCCCCAGTGTCCAGCCTGGCCTTGGGCACTGCCAGGGATGCAGGGGCAGCCCCAGCTGCTCTGGGCACCTGTGCCAGGGCTGCCCACCCTGCCAGGGAACAATTCCTGCCCAACATCCCATCTAACCCTGCCTCTGGGGAGCCAATCCCCTTTGGTCTGTCATTACATGCTCTTTTAAAAAGTGCTTCTCCAGCTTTCTTATCTCAAATCCACAGATGCTGGGCAGTTTCAGACTCCTGGAATGAAAGAATATCTCACAAGAATCAAAGTCCAGCAAGCCTCCCTAAACCTCCTTCTTAATGCTTCCTATTCCACAGCAAATAAGCCTCATCTCTTTACCTAAAGCATTGGAAAATCTGACCTAAAACTTTAGAAACTGACCTGTACTCCTGCAACTTTTATTTTACTGCAGGTTTGTCAATGTAAAGCACTCTGTTAGTTTTAGTTGCATAGGTTTGCAGAAAGATCTGAAAATTACTTCTGCAGTTAATGGTATCATTTGACATGAAACAATATTGAGATTTGGTTTCAAGAGAAGTGTCACTTGGTTAAGAGACCACAAGCTTTGAAAGAAGTATCCAGAGTAACAAAGGATCTTCTGTTCATATCCACCAACTCTTATTTAAGCTGACTGAACTCCACAAGTTAGGGATGCTCCCACAATTCCTGAATTTCTCCTTAGAAATCAAACCCTCTCTGATGTTTCTACTGACAGTTTTCCACTGGAGGCATGCTTGCCCTCAGCAAAGACTGAGCATCCCGAAGCCTGCTTTCACTGCATTACACCTCCACACTTCAGAAATTCTCTTTTAAGCCCTGGCTTCAAACACCCACTCTAATTAGTACCAGTGAAGCGATTCTCTTAAATACAGGCAGCTGAGCTGCACCTGCTGTGCAGAGGGCACCGAAGGATACTGAAGCTCCTGTTGGTGACCTCCAGGTGCCAGAGGTTGATGCGGAGGTCGTCGGCAGACAGGTACGTGGCGTAGTCGCTGTTGACAGAGATGGAGTTGATGTGGTAGGTGTGGGCATTGGCGAAGGTCCTGCGTGGGCTGGCCTCCACCATCAGGTCCATGGGCTTCAGCGTTGGCACCTGAGCGGGCACAGAGCACAGGGGCTGGGCACAGAGCACAGGGGCTGGGCACAGAGTCACTGCTGACCCCCACAGAGTGACTGCTGACCCCCACACATCACCCAGCACAGAGTGACTGCTGACCCCCACACATCACCCAGCACAGAGTGACTGCTGACCCCCACACATCACCCAGCACAGAGTGACTGCTGACCCCCACACATCACCCAGCACAGAGTGACTGCTGACCCCCACACATCACCCAGCACAGAGTGACTGCTGACCCCCACACATCACCCAGCACAGAGTGACTGCTGACCCCCACAGAGTGACTGCTGACCCCCACTCATCACCCAGCACAGAGTCACTGCTGACCCCCACACATCACCCAGCACAGAGTGACTGCTGACCCCCACACATCACCCAGCACAGAGTGACTGCTGACCCCCACTCATCACCCAGCACAGAGTGACTGCTGACCCCCACACATCACCCAGCACAGAGTGACTGCTGACCCCCACAGAGTGACTGCTGACCCCCACTCATCACCCAGCACAGAGTCACTGCTGACCCCCACACATCACCCAGCACAGAGTGACTGCTGACCCCTACACATCACCCAGCACAGAGTGACTGCTGACCCCCACACATCACCCAGCACAGAGTGACTGCTGACCCCCACACATCACCCAGCACAGGGTCACTATCCTAGGAAAGACCCTCTGGATTGTGTCCATTCCCCCAGCACTGCTGAGGCCACCACCATCCCCTGTCCCCAAGTGCCACAGAGAGCTGTGAAACCTCTCCAGGTATGGGGACTCTACCCCTCTGGCCTGGCCCATGAATCCAGCCTGTCCAGTTTCCCCTGCAGAGCTTCCTGCCCTCCAGCAGATGCACATCCCACTCATCAATGTTCCATCCTCTTGTCAACTCAGCGGCTGCCCTCCATCTCCTCGGCCAGATCATCAATAAAGACCTTAAACAGAACTGGCGCCAACACCGAGCCCTGAACCCCACAGCTTGTTTGATGGCAATTCATTAATTGCACTGCACAGATTTCTGTATTGATTCGGTGACTAAACACTTCTGAAATCCACTGAGCACAAAAAATACAGAGAGAGCACATGGATGCTGACTTTGGACACTGCCAACAGGAAACCTCCCAGTCAAAGCCAGCCCTTGGTGCCTCACCCAACACACATGGGCTGTGCTTGTAAACAAACCCTTAGAAATGTCCCCAGACCTTGGAGGGATGCTCAGGAAACTGGCCAGAACAGTCTCCAAGAAAATTCCCAATTTGCTCATCAACAGTCAGCAGGAATTCAGGCACACCTGGATGCTCTGCTCCCACAGCCAGCTGAGCTCAGGGGTGCCTAAGGTAACCTGTCTTCCTGGAACAAGGACTGACCCAGCCCAGAGCTGCCTACCTGCCTTGCCTTCCTGGTTAGTATCTCCCAGCCTGTTTACACCAGCTAACGACTACAATTAATCCATTAATTTTTATCAGGCCACTGTCCTATCTCAGCAGAGTGCTCTCACCCTGGCTGTGACAGCACAGGTGCACTAATAGGAAAGATCAGGAATGGGACTTGGGAATGCCATGGTCTCTGTGTAAAGTGCTGCTTCTCCTCCATGGACACGTCCCCATGACCATGGGCACTGTGTTTCTGTAACAAAACCTGCCAAGGGAGCCCCAGAGCTCCTGGTACACTCTGGCTCTCCAAACCCTGAGCATTTTAACACATGAAGGTACCCCCAGGTGAGGTTTTTCCTCCAGCCAGCTCTTGTTCAGATTTGGCTCACCCATCAGCCCTTCTCCCAGGCTGTAGTGCCTGCAAGGGCTGCAGCCCAGAGCCTTAAGGCCCCCAAAGTGCCCCTCCAGAGCCCCAGCTGGTGCCTGCTCCAGCAGGGCAAGGCTACAGAACCCAAAACTCCACTAGGACCTCCTCCTACCACTGGATCCTAAGGGATGTAGCTGCTCTCATGGAACACTCAATCCAACCCTGGCTTGCACACACTGAGGCAGTGGAAATCTTTTCCCAACGCATTTTGTACACCCAAAGCTTCTGCTCAACATTCAGCTTTGGCAAAAGCAAGACAAACCCCAAGAAATGCCTCCAGCTGAAGTCTCTACCATGGAGGGGGGCTTTGAGAGCATCGAGAGCCTCAGTTCTGCTCCTGCTGATGGTGGAACAACATGAAACCCCAGGAAAAACCCCAACCCCACCTTTCATTTCTAGGGCTCCTGCTCCAAATGATCCCAAGTTTGGAGCACTAACCTTACCACTACAGCACATCCAAGACTATTGCAGTGCACATTAGGTTACACAAATGCCTGGAACTTGCTTTAACAAACACAGAAACATTCATCCAGCCACAGAATATCAGAATATCCTATTCCAATTTTTGAGTCATCCTCTTAGAAATACAGTATAATAATGATGAAAGTTTTCCCCAAGTTTCCCAGAGGAACTTTTTTTTAATAGTTTTTATATATAAGAATAATATGAAGTGTCTCCATTTTTTCTGAAGGTTTCAGTGAGCCTGACACAAACACCATTTTTGATTTGCACATTTCAGTTTGGTAGCACAGAGAGAGAGAGGAGCATGCAGAGAGATACATGAAGTCAAAGAGCAGACGTACCCGTAGTTCTGTGACTCGGCAAGGCTCCCTAAGTCTTCCATCTTCATCTTTTAAATTATAACCTTCAGCTCGTTTATCCCTTTCACTTATTTTCCATAGTTTAATAGTTTTATCTAAAACCAGAAAATTCACATGCTTGAGAAGGGATGGAATACAAAATGAAATCAGTAAATATGGACTCAGCAGAGTGGACATGAGTGACCTGTCTGCATTTCCCCTGCCTGCAGCAGAGCGACCCTGGCCGAGTTCTTTACCCACAAGGTGAGGTGCAGTTTGAGTAAGATCCCAATTTGTGTCTGAGCAGTAAGGCCCTGTGCCTCCCACTCACCCAAAGGCCACTGCCTGGGGAGAGTTTCACAAAGCAATTACCCAAATTCTCCACTAAGCCTGGATGATTTGCTGAATTACATTAGGAGACCACTGCTAGGGACCAAACCCAACAAACACATGAAGCCCTCATACTACCAGTCCTAAAGGAAACCAGGTTTGTCCCAGGCACCTGCTCAGAGCCAGCCAAAGGCAGAGATCAGGGTTTGCCCCAGTGTCTCCTAAGGAATGCGCTTCCAGGTGTTCCCAGAGAAGTGCTCCAAGTGCAGGCAGTGAGTGCACACTTGTCTCACCCAATGGTGAGAGCCTTGGCTAACTGGAGCCAAACCTCTCCTCCCCAAACTCCTGGAGAGCATTTCAGATGACATCGTTTAAAGAATGCTTTATTAACACTTCTATCAGAGGAAATTGTTTTAATTGCACAGACCAGCAGACAGAAGTCACTCCTGCTTTTAGAATTTCACCACAACCTCACAAAGTGATCTAAACTGTTAAAACAATGTATTCCTCTGATAATAAGAGCAAGGTTTTTCCACAGAATAGTTTAGGTTGGAAAATACCTTTAAGACATGAGTGTAACTGTTCCCACTAACCCATGTACCCAGTTCTACAATTTCATTTACAGATGCTCCATGACGCACCAAAATTAAACAGACCCAATATTCACATAGCCAACATTACAATCAAGACATATTTTGCATGTAATTAGAGAAGACATTAAAACAACCCCAAAATATGTCAGAAAAAAACCCCAAGTGTATGACAGGTGAGACAATATTCCAAAGACAAAGTTCTTTGTGCAAAATAAAGGGCCCTTACCATTTGTAGACAGCAGGAAGTGAGCAGCATTCTGTTGTGGTAACCACCTAATTTTATTAATTTTTTCCTCAATTTCTAGACTTTTCAAGTAGTCAAACTCAGGCTCATGACTCTGGAAGGTACTGTAAACATTGTATTCTCCTCGAGAGAGAGGACGGCTTTTAGTCTGCAAGAAAAAGAGCATTTCTTGAGGCTGGTGGCACTGGGTCCCTCAGAAATGGCCTGCACAAAACAACCACTAGAAACTGTCAATAAGAACGTCAGCTTTTACAACAGCTCTTGGATTCTGAATCTTCAGTCTGTGATATTGTACCCAGTTTAGCATCAATACAGTGCACACAGCCCTTCCTCTTTAGAAATGCAGGTTTGTGTAGAAACATCTGTGCACCCTTCAGGCTTTGCTATTCTCATGTGGTGGGTGTGGGAGCAAGGAACAGAGAGCAAGGTTCCCCAGATTTGCATGATCAGATTTGAGGCAGCCTGTTATCAGGCTTTGTGAGTAAGTTGGTGTCAGTGGTTTGAGGTGCAGAACAGCCCCAGGGGTGCAGTTTGCCCTGCAGTGTCTCACAGCTGTGGAGTTTCCACACTCTCACTGAACTCTCAGACTTTACATGACTTTACTCCCTACACGTCATTGACTTGTAAGAATTGTGGGCAGGCTCCTCTCACCTGCCCCCATCCAGAAGTTCCCTGCACTCAGGGTGAGCTGCCTTGGCACTGATGCTTTCCCTCTCTACTCACACGTTTGGCTGCAGTAATTGCTGCTTGCAAGTGAAGTCAAGTCCTATGAGCCCAGGGCATGCTGCAGAGCATTCCAGGGTGCCTTCCCAAATCCCAAGTGTCTGGGGAACTGTATAACCACCATAAACTGTCACTGACCTAGTGAACTGCATCTTAAATCCAAACTGGGTAAAAAATATGGTAATTATTTTAAGGTTCCAGCATTATACACTTATTTTAGATTCTTTCCTGCAGTTTTGCACACGACAAAAGAAACGTCCCTCATTCCCAACTCTTGCCTCAGTTTCCATGTGTGTTTCCATGTGTTCCCAAGGAGACAGCTGAATACTCCTGTGTGAACAGTCTGACCTGGGGTTTGTTTTTCCCCTCTCTGAGAAGTGCCGTGACAGGCAGGTTTTGCCTTACAGAACAACTGAGAGCCAGCCCATAATAGTCCCCTCCAGATCAGGCAAGTCCAAGATCCTGAGAAGTTCAGGATGTGCCTGAGGCACCTCTGACCTTATCTCTGGCCACCCCAGTAAATGATGGATGAGCCCGGAGCCGTGTGGGTGCAGGCAGGTAACACTGCAGCACTGCTGGCACCTCACTGCTCCAGAGCCTCCAAGAGCAGCCACACGGGCACCTGTGGGACAGGCTGGCACCAGCAGCATGGGAGCACAAATGCAAAACACTGGCCAGGTGCTCATTAATAGAGCATCATCTCAGCCCCACAAGGAGAACAGAGGGGTTCTGCTGGACAAATCCCACAGCACCCAAAGATCTGTAATATTCATGTACAGACAAGCTGAATTAAAATTCCATTATTAATTCTGGTATTTCTGACCCAGGAGAATGCTCAAACCCTCAAGTTCCCTCCAACTCCTCAAAGGACAGAATATGGAGACACTTTGGTGAGAACTGCCATGTGGAATACTGACTTTTTAAAGAACGCAATCCCAGATTCCTCCCAGACATGACAAATACTTTTCAGCACTTGGTGGATGTTTCCCATCCCCACTGCTGCTCGGGATATCCCAGCTCAGGATGAACACACAAGGACATTACAGCACTGTCATACAGCTGAACTCATGAAGAGGAGCTGTGGAAGTGCAGGAGTGACAGTGCTCCCACTCTCTGATGGGAAATGCTCAAGTGTTTCTGGAGAAGTGGCTGTTTCCACTGGTTTTAAATCCTCAAACAATTTTTAACTACCTTATCCTGTAGTTCTTGCAGCTTATTTCCTGAACTTCTTTCACATTCTCTCCCAAAGCATTGTGATTTATCTCGGGTCAGCTTGACCCAGTGGAAAAATTCAGGAGAAAGTCCAAATTCTGCAAAGCGACACTGAGGACACCAGGTACAGATAAAGAGCTCACTTGGATTTTGGGGACTTTTTTTTTTGCAAGGAGGGAGGGGAACCCTCACGAAACCAACTTACCAAGTACAGCACAGGGCAGATACTTACAAACGTGTCTAACTTGGGGTTTTCTGAGAAAACTCTCCATTTAAATATCGGGGCATGAACAGATGAAGTGAGACTGTGCAACACAAGAACAGTGTAGTAACAACACTTTTGTTTTTTGAGTCACTGACCTCTTGTTCCCTTTGAAATATAACCACTCTGCCACCTTTGTCTCCTGTTGCAAGAAGATCACCAGTGTAATTAAATTCAACTGTTGAAATTATATCAGCTGTAAAGAGAACAGAAATAAACCAGCACTGTAATGTGGAAAGCAATCAAGGAGTTCCAAGACTTGAGCATAAAAAAAGCATTACAACTTATATTAATGCAATGACAAAAATCTTCATTTACATCCCCAAATGCAGCCACGTTTCAAAGCCTGACACACTTTTACTGACAAGCCAAAACACTTACTCATTCCTCAGTGCAGGCCTTTAGTCACCAGAAGTACGCTGGCTTAGGAACCCAAGGTGTATGTGCTGCCTGTGGGCAGTGTCCATGGGGATATCCCTGCCCTGAGCTTTATCCATGGGGATATCCCTGCCCTGAGCTTTATCCATGGGGATATCCCTGCCCTGAGCTTTATCCATGGGGATATCCCTGCCCTGAGCTTTATCCATGGGGATATCCCTGCCCTGAGCTTTATCCATGGGGATATCCCTGCCCTGAGCTCCCCAAGGTGTGTGTGCTGCCCTGGGCAGTGTCCATGGGGATATCCCTGCCCTGGGCAGTGTCCATGGGGATATCCCTGCCCTGAGCTTTATCCATGGGGATATCCCTGCCCTGGGCAGTGTCCATGGGGATATCCCTGCCCTGAGCTTTATCCATGGGGATATCCCTGCCCTGGGCAGTGTCCATGGGGATATCCCTGCCCTGGGCAGTACCACTGCAGTGTCCCTGGGGATATCCCTGCCCTGAGCTCCCCAGCCCAGGGATCCCACCCCAGGGTGTGCATCCTGCCAGGTGTGTACATCCTGCTCCCACCTGCAGCGTGCCCTGATCCAGGTGAGGCTGAGGCACTCCTGCCTTCCCAAGCCAAGCACTCAGGGAGTTCATTCCTTTAAGAGCCTGGAACAGGCAGCTCTGCTCGGCCAAAGGTGCAAAATAGAAACAAAATTCTTCAGTTGAGCTTCCTGAACCAGCTCCCTGCAGAAGCATCAGCGAGGACACGTCGAAGCAGGAGAGCAAAGGAAAAGCCCTCAGGAGCTGCAGTGCCCTGGGGCTGGAGAGAGGCCAGTGCTTACCCCCAGAGCAGCCCCAGCCCCTCTGGGAGGTGGCAATAAAGAAATGATTGCCACTGAACAACCCCAGCCAAGGGGAGAGGAGATAAGGAGCTGGAAATGTCTGTCCCG
The DNA here is from genome assembly GCF_037042795.1 of Molothrus aeneus. Lineage (NCBI taxonomy): Eukaryota > Metazoa > Chordata > Aves > Passeriformes > Icteridae > Molothrus > Molothrus aeneus. The sequence continues at coordinate 35,490,199 of NC_089653.1, read as the reverse complement.
GGGCTGGGGCAGATGGTAACAAACCCGACAAAGCACTCAGCAAACACTGCTCCTGCTCACATCAAATATTGCATTTATGATGCAGATAGCAAAATTCTGAGGTTTGAAGTGTATCATATCAATTAGTTCCAGAGTGTGCAATTGGAGACTCCCTGGAAACTCCTTTCCTGTATTGATCTTGATGTGCTATCTTTGAAATTCCTTTCAATAATGCCCCACTCTCATGAGGAAGGAGATTAGAAACACTAACCAGTTTTCTCAACATAAATTCATTTTTCATCTTTTATCAATGATGCCCTTTAAAGTTTTTTCCTAGTATGGAGAGATAATGATTTACCTTCTGGATTAAAAATATTTAGAACAACTAAATAAATGAGTAAATATAATCTTTCCACACATTATATGCCAGATTTATGCCAGTCTTCAATATCACATTACTAACCAGCTTTTGGACACATCCAGTTTTATAGTCACCTTTCTTTAAAGGGAATTACTAGTCAATTATCAGTTATTATTAATTATACACAGGGATTTTAGAGGACACCCTGGAGAAGCAGGAAACCAAGGAAAAAAAACCAAACTGAGAAGGTAAGCAATCAGTGAAGTGACTTCACTGAGAATTTTATGACATTTTCAGTACTCAGATAGGAAGAAGACCTTGAGTTATGGCAGTTTATTAGTAGCAAAACTAATATTCCACTACTACCCCCACCTGCAAGCCCTTCTAGCAAGGATCCCTTTTACCCTTGGAGACTCGGGAACAACAGCAGGAATAAATGCCTCCTTAGCACATATAATTCTTTCAAAGTCACAAAAGCTACTTTTCCATTTTATTTTAGAAAAAGAAGAAGTTATTATTAGCTTATCCCATTTTCTACTGGAGTATTCACACAATTATTTGCTCAAAATAATCCGTGTACCATTTTTGTTTCTCAAAAATGCCCAAACCAGCTGCTGACACAGCCATTATGTCCCAGCAGTGCTACCCAGACAAGCAGAATCCTGGGTGGAAACGCACCAAAACACAGACACTACCCAAACTCCATGGCTTGAGACAAGAAATGCAGGGAGAGGAGGGGAAAGAAGATGCACTGAAATAGTCTGTCACCAACATGCTCTAGGGAACAGGGAACTGGGGGGCACAGCAGGACAAAAATAGAGACGCTTCCTTCAAATATTTTCTAAGTTACAAAATTTGGAATATGAGCAAATACCTGCTTTAATAGTCCTGTACTTGTTTTATCCATAAATGTATGAATTATAAAGTTTTCCCTACAGGCACGTTTAATTGAAGCAGATCAATCCCCCAAATCATTCCACCCACTATCCTCAGCACTCTACCACCTCTAAGCAGGTGAAAGAAAAAAAAAATATTCCAAGACTCCAAGTAAAGCACAGAATGAATTCCAAACCATTCCTGCTCTGCTCAACACTTCACCCACCTACATTTGCTCTTCACTTCCAAGTCACCTTAAAACTTTTAGAAAAGAACAAAGCAAACCTCTGCAGGCTCTTCATCACTGCACTAACTCTGGGATTTCTAGGATTTTTTATTAGAGGTCATAACTGCTTCTCAGGTATCCAAGGCCCAGTCTTATCCCCCTGCCTTACTTTCAGCCTCTTCTCCATGCCAGTGGAGTAAGTCCCAATGGAATGTGGGGAAGGGTGAGCAAAGCCAAACCAGTCTGATATTTGCTCATGGACAGCACCCCAAGGCTCTTCTCAGGTACTGCTTTTTTAGAAACAGAGGTTTGTCCAGCTGTCCCTCCAGTTCTGTCCCTGTGGGGCTGGGACTTGCACCCATGCAAATCCTCCTCCTGTAGCCAGGGAGGGCAGCAATCCCTGGGACTTCACAGTAACATACAAGGCTAGCAATATTTCTTTCCAGACAAGAAAAATTCATGTTTAGCCTCATTTCGGGAAATGAGTTCCAACTTGGTTACACTGCATCCAGAGGAGAAACTCTGAGCTGTTTTCACAGCTGGTGTGTTAAAAGGATTGCTGGCAACTACACTGTGATTCTGTACCCCCAAATTTAGGAGCACTGATCACTTCCATGGGTAGGAAACACCATCCCAACACATCAGAGGCCACAAATCAAGCACTGCAGTAATGTGGTGGAGCCCAGTGCCTGCCTCAGGAGAGCCCTGTAAGCCCTGAGAGATGTGCCAAAGCTCAGTTGGAGTGCTCTGAGCCCTTCACCATCTCTGCTGAGTGCAAAGCTCCCTACAAACAACTCCTGCCAGAATTCTGGGAAGTTTACAGCCTGCAGAGCCTCCTGGGCAAGCTCTGCTGGGAGTGAAGGGAGCCGGGGTGGCAGAGAGCAGCTTTTGTTAGGATCTGGAGATGACAGCAAGCTTATACCTGCAAACTAACTTAATCCCCCCAGGATTCATCCCGGGTATTTCTGACACCGGTATCAGCGCCCGGCCTCTCAGCTGAGGTAATGGAGAATGCAAAGAGATCCACAACATCTACAGCAGGTGCCTAAAATTAGCTCCTGTGAACTTTTCCTCTCTAAGCTGCCTGTGCATTGCTGCTCTGGTGAAAACCCAAACCTGAAAACATGGAATTATCTGATGGCTCACTCAGGAGAGAGGAATTTGCAGCTGCAGCTTGCATTCAGGACCAACACTAATGAGACAAGGTCAGCACCAGTGCCTCTCATCCTCCTGAGCTGCTCAGAGCCTTTTGTCACAAACCCACTCCTCAGACACGGAGTGAAATGGAACCAAACACTCACAGCTCTCTAACAGCACCTAAAAAGGAGGCTGTTCCAGCTTCCAGGGCATTTTAACCTAGAATTTTCCAAATATGTAATGGACAATATACCACTTCAGCACAGAGCCTGAACAATGCCTGCCTGCAAACCTGGCTCCTGTCCTGCTCCCTGGAAAGGAGTCTGAATGCACAGCTCCATTTGCCATGGCCCATCCTGGGACCAAAGCAGGAACTTCTGTAAGGCCCAGGGAAACCTCTGCAGAGGCTCCTGCTTTGAGAGGAAATGGCTGCAGGCAGATGGTTGGCATGGACTGTCAGGGGACAGAGAGAACATTTCTGTGGCTGTGATCAGGCTCAGAGGTGACACACCTTTCCCTCCAACACTGCTACCCTACAAAGCTGGAGTTCTCCTGTGGCTGGACAAAGCTGTGGAGGCACTGTGTGGTCTCCCACAGCACATGGGAACCAAGCAGAGTGCAGAAGGGATCAGCACAGGTGATGTGCTCCTACATCAACTCAGAGAGCAGACACTGGGGTCCCCCTGGAACGCTGTGCTGAACTGTGTGACACGACATCAGAAGGAACACAACTCTCTTTGCAGCAGACAGGGACAACAGACCATTCTGAGGGAGCACAGGTGACAAACACGGGCAGTGAGAACAGCAAGGAGCCATCGCTTCAGAGCAACTCAGGAAAGACTCCTCAAATAAAAGATATAATAGGAGCAAATAAGATCAGTCAAAAAAAGAGAGCCCCTTTAGAGGGAAGAGATTATCAAAGAAAATGAAGCAATTTAGAGACCAGCACCTGCTAAAGAGCAAATCATAGAAAAAATGTTTAAAAACCAAAATCCTACTGGAGCTTAACAAGTTCCAGACAACAGGGCCTCAGAACTGCTTGTCAGTGATGTGCAGTACCTGCACTTCCCAAACACTCCCGTGGCTATGCAGCTGCACTGAGGGCTCTGGGGCGAGCAGAGGGAAGCAGGGTGTGAAGTCAGACCGCTCTCCAGCTGGGATGGCTGCTGCAGCACCCTGCTCCACCCTGCTGGGGCTGGGCAGGCACTGCTGCCATTGCAGCCACCTCTGCCCCTCAGCCTCTCCCTCCTCCCTGGCCATGTCACTGACTCGATTCCAGGTGAAGGAGGGCTGTCCCCTGCAGCTGCCAGCACGGCCAGTGCAACGGAGGGGCCACCCTGCAGTGGGGAGGGACCGACTGCTCTGCTGTCAGTGCTCCTCAAGTGCTGTTTCCTAACAGCTGATAGAAATCACAACCCTACTGAAACATGAGCCAAGCTTTACAGCTGCCAATAACCACCTGACGATTTACATACACATCCAAGTTACTCAGATCACCTATTTTTCAGAATATGCCTCCTTACATACTCAATTTGTACATTTCCACTTGCAGGGTTTCTTTGAAGAGTTACCACAGGAGTGAGGTGTACCAGAAATCAGGAGAATAAGCCAAAGGGGTATAGTTTTGCTCAGACCAAAATTCCCTCAGCTTACACCGCTAAACACTCTGCCAACCTGAAGTATTTGTAAGGACTAACTATTTTTTTATGCCCTAATACTCGACTCACTTGTGAAATTGGCTTGAATTGCCTTTAGGCACCTGGCAGTGCTCAACTTAGTCCAAAATAACTCTGCTTTTGGGACTAATTGAAATCCTTGAACAGATTTAAGGTAAAGCAAGAGCAGAAGCTCTTTGAGGTCAGTGCTGCTGCTGACAGGCCATGGCAGACTCCAAACATCTTGTTTGGAGCCGTGTGGGAAAGCCTGCCAGCTCCTGGGTGTCCTGGATGCCTGGAGCTGAGCCACCTGGCTCCTGGAGGGGCGCGCAGGCTGCTCTGCCGGGAGCGCAGCGTGGACAGACAGACAGAGAGACAGAGAGACAGGCAGGCAGGAAGCAGCACCCTGCTCAGGGGCTGCCAGCACCCCCAGGGATGGCACAGCACCCCCAGGGATGGCACAGCACCCCCAGGGATGGCACAGCACCCCCAGAGCTCCGGCTCATGGCAGACCTGAGTGCCATCCCCTCCTGCAGCTCCGTCTGTGTTTCCTATCAATGGAACCAGACCGTGACCTGGCAGCCCAGTCTCTGAAAGCCACCCCAAAAAAGCTGCCTTCTGAGTTTGGGGTGCACAGAGCTGGCTGTGTCAGTGCAGGGAGAGCCAGACCAGCACGGCACGACAAGGAGCAGCAAAGCCAGAGCTCAGTTACACAGATGTGCTCCTCTCCTGCCTGCAGAGCTTGCCCTGCCTTCCCCACAAGCCATGAGAAATTCTGGAGGCTGTTTCTCAGATTCGTGACATAATCCAGTACTCTTTGTGCAAATCTACTGCCTTGGTATTATTTTTTAACCTTTGGAAGACTAATTCCAGTAAGCCTTCTCCTACTAGAAGTGTATTTAATTAATTCATGCTATTGTTAGTTTTTTCTAAGTAGCTCATTGTGATGGTTTTGGGTGTACTTCTATCAGGAGTTCATAAAAGTCTTAACATGATAAGAAAATCACATTTTTCTTTCAGTTGAAGCTTTCAGACCTTCCATCCTTTAAAAAAATAGTGGGTTTTGTCATTTTTCATTAGGCTTTTCCCTCTGCACACAGCCTGCCCATCTGCAGGGACCAATCCAGCAGCTCCCACTGCTCACAGAGGAAGACTTGCACCAAGTCCTGTATTCCCACTACCCAAATTGCTTTGCTGTGCATTCCCACTTACAACTCTGCAGTTGATATTCACTGCTTATTCCAACTCTTCACCATTCACAAGCTCTGTCTTACCAAAGCTTCCTATTTCATCAAAATATAATGATGGAATCCCAGCCTGGTGTGGGCTGGAAGGGACCCCAAAGCCCACCCGGTGCCACCCCTGCCTTTGCAGGGACACCTTCCCCTGTCCCAGGTGCTCCAACCTGGCCTTGGACACTTCCAGGGATCCAAGGGCAGCCACAGCTGCTCTGGGTAACCCTGAGGCTTCAGGGAGGGCAAAGAGGCATCTGAGGTCCTGCTCCTGCCTAAGCACTGGCTTTCAAGGAGAAACCCAGCCCAAAGCCAGCTTACAGCCCACCTTCTGCCCCTCTGCAGCACAAGTGTCACCTCCAGGCATGACCAGTGACTTGGGGTGACAGCAAACAGCACGTGGCTCTGTAGTCACTAGTCTTACACAAAAAAGACAATATTAAAGCTTGCAAGCAATTCTGCACCTCCCTTCATGCAACTGAACCAGACATCTCAGAGCTGCACCCCTACTGCAAGAGTTTTTTTTTGAAGCACAAAACCATGCCTGAATTTCTTTTAAGAACAGGAGAAGAGCCAAAGTGAATTCCTGAACCACACATGAGAACGTTTTAAACCACTGATTTGTAACAGCAATTTCTAAAGCACATTTCTAAATCACTTGTAGCTGCACTCAGGATTACAGACTAATATATTTTTATCAGATGGTGGCTGTCTTTGCTCCTTGTGTTCTGCTTCCTGGCAAACTGCTGAGGTGTCTGACCCAGCCCCTAGCAGGCAGCAAAAGCAGAAGGAGAGTTGGCTGAAGTGATGGTAACAAGGGATTTGTTTGGCAGGACAGTCAATCAATACCAGTCACTATCTGGAGAATTTAAAAAAAAAAAAAATTATTTCTTGGATCATTAACTGGAGATACAGCACTGCATCCACAAGTGGTCATGGATTAGATGCAGAACATCTGGCACGTGGGAATTTGGGCATATCTGTACATTATTTAATAAACAAATGTACATTTTACTTGCCCCCCCAAAAAAGAACCTCCCAAAATGGACAATTTTGAACATGCAAAACAAATTCAACACAAAAATCATGGAAGTGATAAAGTCTCTGGCAGCATTTGTATTCTCTATTTAGAAAGGTCTTTCTACAAAAAAAGCAGGCCAAGAATTACAAGTTCTATGGGCAATCAGGGCAAGTTCTGGAGTCACGTGGTTAACAAAATTACAGCAAAATTACAACACAATCTTTAACAGCCTTTGCTTTCAAATTGTGATTGTTGCCATCCCTAATATTAAATCTTTTACTCAATCTGTTTTATCCTCTAGTCCTCTTCCCTGAATCCAACTAAACTTTTCCGTTCTAGAAAAGTCACATCCAAGCCTTTACAAAATCCATATTCAATAAGTGATGGATTACCCTGGTCTTTCAGAAACGGTCAGACTGAACAGTGCCCTTCTCTTTCCTGACACAGAGCCTGAACAGAGGTCAGGGATTAGTCACCGAGGAAGGCAAGGCACGGACAAGACAAAGAGGAGACAGTGATTTTCTGTATTAATGCCCCAGTTAGGAAAATCCAGCTGCCAGTCTGATACAGGCACTTTTCCCAGTGTTTGTGATGAAGCCAGACACCTGAGAAACAACTATGGAGTATAAAATAGATGTTAGAAGTGCACGGTAAAAGAAAGTATGTTCTGGTACAGTTGCCTGGCTGAGCAGTTTCAGCTCCTGAATAAACCTCGAAGAAAATCCAGCACAACACTTTGCATGGAATAGGCTGGCCAGCCACTCATGGTGTCCTCCTCCTCCTCTAGAGCTGATTTTTCACAAAATAGACCAAAAATTGACAGCAGTAGCAAGTTTCCACCATCACAAAAATTTCTGTGCAATTCAAAGGCTATGTCAAGGCAACAGCTGTCCATCAAGCAGGTTTAGATGTGCAGCTTGCTAAGAGAGGATTTAAAAGATGGTAATGAGTAAATATGTCCCTAGCTGAAGCCCAAAATCTAGCCATGTATTTGTATTCTTACTAGGAAATTAAATTTGGGCAGTTATTAGCAAATAAATAGTGTATTTTTTATATTTAATTGCAATTTCAAGGCAAAATGTAAGAGGAGGGGAAAGACCATGAATCAAAACAAAAAATCAAGAAGTCACAAAGCCTGTAAATAGTTCTAGTATTCCCACAGGAAAACGAAACTTTAGTGGTAGTTTTGCAAAACCAGGTGCTGAATGATTCCTGGAGCTTTCCTGCTTGTGCAAATCCAGGCTGCTCAGGAGTTACCTGGGAAGCAAGATGTGCCCAGGAATATATCCTTCACTCATGGAGAACTGACTTTTAGTTACACAGGTGACAGGTCCGAGAAAAAAGAAATATTTAAAAAACATACAAGTTACTTATATACATTTCTACAAGATTTCTGGGAACTTCAGAGCAAGCTACAAACATACAGAGGGAAGAAAAAGGAAGAAAACAACTGAGTGAGCCCAGTTTCTAGAGCAGTTTCCAGTCTATCCCTCCAATGGCCATTATTTTAAATGGAATGCCAAACAAGTGGCGTGAAAATGAAAACACTGTCAGCACAATTTCCCCGTAGCAGGCAGTAAGGAAAAATATTTACTGCATCCAGTAACAAAAATAAAATCCCAAACCCAAGCTGAGCACACATGGCCCTGCAAGTTAATTCACACTTTAGAAAGGAGCACTGCCAGGCTGGGCAGTTAGAACACAGAAAATTTATGGGCAAAAAAAGAACTTTCTCATCAGAGTCAAGCAAAACTCCACCCAGCTTCTGCACTCCACAGAAAACACTTTTCCCAGTTAAAACATTTCTTGTTTTCTACTCTGTCCAAAACATGAAGCGCCTGGAAAGTTTCAGAGAAATGTGAAGGTGTGCCCTTTTTCCCTGCTTAATATCCCTATTTATAGCTCTCAAACGTTAACAAGTGGGAATCAAATCTCTCCACAGCTGCAGGAACCCTTTAAACTGCACTTTTCAATGCAGCACAAATGACAGAGCTGCACTCTCTGTGCGTCACAGCGAAACTTGACAAGCCTGACAGACTCCACTGGTGTTTCTTTTTTTCCTCTCCCTGTATCGTATCACTGTTGTTACCTTTTATCCTAAGCCTAGAACTGTGCCCAGTTCTGGGCTCCTCAGGACAGGAAAGCCAAGGAGCTCCTGGAGAGGGTCCAGCGGAGGCCACAGGGGTCATTTTGGGATGGAGCATCTCTGAGATGAGGAGAGACTGTGGGAGCTGGGCCCGGCCAGGCTGGGAAGGGAAGGCTGAGAGGGGACCCCATCAACCCCTCCAAACCTGCCCGGGGCTGTCAGAGGCCGGTGCCAGGACAAGGAGCACTGGCAGGAGCTGAACCACAGCAAGTTCCCCCCCAACATGGGGAAGAACTTCTTTCCCTGGAGGGGCAGAGCCTGGAGCAGCTGCCCAGGGAGGGGCTGGGGTCTCCCTCTGCAGAGCCATTGCAAACCCTGCTGGCCGCGTTCCTGTGTCCCTGCTGCAGGTGGCCCTGCCTGGGCAGGGGTTGGGCTGGGTGATCTCCAGAGATCCCCTCCAACCCCAACTACCCAGGGATTCACACTAAAGACCCGGAGGAAGGCGCCGTGACTGCTCCGAGATGCTCTACGGGTGGGAGCTCGCTTAGTCATGGCACACACCCCCCGGCACGGCCGGGGATGCTGCGGCGCTGCCCCGCGGCCGCCCGGGAGGGCTCAGCGCGCAGGGGCTCCCCTCACCTTCCGCCACGTCCTCGTCGATCGCCCCCTTCACCTGCAAGAAGCACCACTGCACCTCGTTGTTGCTGCTGCCGCCGCCGTCGCCTCCAGCTCTCGCCACTACTGCGGAGGGAGAAAGGGCGGTGAGAGAGGAGGGAAGAGAGGAGACCCGGCGCCGAGCCCGGCCCGGAGCCCTCGGGGCCGCCGCGCTCGCGCATCACCCGCCGCTGCCGCCCGGCGCGGCCCGGCCTGCGGCCGGCTCCCACGGCCACACGGAGCCGACCCGCGGCCCATCCCGGCGCGAACGCGGAGCCGAGCGCGGAGCCGAGCGCGGGGCGCGGACACAGACCTGCCATGGCGGGGGGAGCCGCGGGAGCGGGGCCGGGAGCGGGGCCGGGAGCGGGACGGAGCCGCCCGGAGCCGCGGGAGGGTTCGCGGTTTCAAAATGGCGCCCATTGCCGGGCGGCCCGGCCGTGACGTCACCGCCGGCTCCCCTCAGGGAGGGCGGGCCGGGCAGCGAGCGGGGCGGTGATCGCGGCACGGCCGCTGCCGGTACCAACCCTAACCCCACTACCGTTACCGGTACCGGCCGCGGCACCGGCCCGGCGGAGCGAGCTGGGCGGCGGAGCGGGAGGATGAGCAGCAGGAGGAGGAGGAAGAAGTGGTCTTGGTGCTGTGGAGGCGCTCCCCAGGCGGCAGCGGGGGCTCCACGCGCGCTGCTCCAAACGCGGCTTTACGTGAAGGGACGGGGCGGGACCGCCACGGCGGGGAAATAACGCTGTGCCTCCCGATTTATTTCTGCTCGCTCCCTGAAGGGTTAATTGTGATGAGGGAAAAAAACAACACAACAAAAGCAATAAAAAACCCCAAACGTGCCTCTGACTCGTTTCCGCCTTCAGCGAGCGCCAGAGCCGGGTGAGGGGAGGGAGGGTAGCAGGGGCTCAGGGGGTCAGCGCTGCTCTGGGGTTTATCACAGATTTATCACAGAATCCCGGAGCCACTGAGGCTGCAAAAGCCCTCCAGGATCAGCTGGAGTCCCAGCTGTGCCCCATTGTCCCCAGCCCAGACCTCCAGGAATTCCCTGGACACCTCCAGGGATGGGCACTCCAAACCTCCCTGGGCAGCGCCTGCCAAGGCCTGAGCACCCTCTCAGTGACAGCATTTCCTAAACCCGGCTCAGCTCTTGTGTCTCAGTGACAGCATTTCCTAAGCCTGGCTCAGCTCTGGTGTCTCTGACAACATTTCCTAAGCCCGGCTCAGCTCTGGTGTCTCTGACAACATTTCCTAAACCCGGCTCAGCTCTTGTGTCTCAGTGACAGCATTTCCTAAACCCGGCTCAGCTCTGGTGTCTCAGTGACAGCATTGCCTAAGCCTGGCTCATCTCTGGTGTCTCAGTGACAGCATTCCCTAAGCCCGGCTCATCTCTGGTGTCTCAGTGACAGCATTTCCTAAGCCTGGCTCAGCTCTGGTGTCTCAGTGACAGCATTTCCTAAGCCTGGCTCAGCTCTGGTGTCTCAGTGACAGCATTTCCTAAGCCCGGCTCATCTCTGGTGTCTTAGTGACAGCATTTCCTAAGCCTGGCTCGGCTCTGGTGTCTCTGACAGCATTTCCTAAGCCTGGCTCTGCTTCTTTTCCAAGCACAGATACTGGAAGTTGTGAAGATGCAATTTCTGCCCCTAAGTCCGAGAGAGCAGAAAAAAATGAAAGTGAATTCTCTGTTTGCCCCAAAACCCCTCTGTTAATGTATTCCTGGTCTCTAAGTCCCATGGAAAGTGGTACAACTTAAAGAACTTTAAATCCCAGCTACTTCTAGGGGACGGCTAAGTGCTTGGAAAGGTGACAGGTCTGCATTGTTGTGTCTTAGTCTGAGGTGGTTTCCTAAATCCTCTTGGTTGCAGGAAACAAAGGAAAGTGGTTGGTAAATAGACATGGTTAATTGTGATCTTGAACCCAGATGAGTGAAGAGTCTTGTTAGGGACAATCTCTCTGATGGGAGTCTTTATCTTACTGAATGAAATTTTACCTGGAGGTTCTTTGGGATTTTCCTGTGGAAGGACTAAAGTCTAGCACTTGCCTGAGTTCAGAATGGCTCCTCTCAGAGACATTTCTGCTCTGGGCTTGCAGGCTGTTCTTGGTAATTTGGATACAGAAATGCGTTTGACTCAAGATTTAATTTCTTGCTATGACATCTGTGCGCATTTATAAATTCATTACTTGATTTGTGTTTATTCCTTATGCAGTGTGTTGTGTATCAAGTGCTTAAATAAAATAATTTTTTACTTAGTCTCTTGGCGGTCTCCTCTGTAGCTGTAGGAAAGTCATCCTGAAGGGCAAAGAATGCCTTTAAACCTTGCCCTTTGGCAGTGGGAAGTCCATCCTTTCCCGTGTCCTGGCCCTCCAGACCCTTGTAAATCATCTCTCTCTGGTTTCTTGTTGGCTCCTTCAGGTGCTGTGAGGCCACTCTGAGGTCACCCCAACCTTCCCCTGTCCAGGTGAGCCCCCCCAGGTGTCCCAGCCTGGCTCCAGAGGGGCTCCAGCCCTTGGAGGATCTCTGTGACCTCCTCTGGATTTGCTGCAGCTGCTCCAGGTGGCTTCTCCTGGGGCTCCTTCAGGTGCTGTGGGGCCGCACTGAGCTCACCCCAACCTTCCCCTGTCCAGGTGAGCCCCCCAGGTGTCCCAGCAGAGCTGCTCCATCCTCTGAGCATTTGGTGCCTCCTCTGGATGCCCCAGCAGCTCCAGGTCCCTCCTGGGCTGGGCTCTGCAGGTGGGGCTCACCTGGGCACAGGGGCACAATTCCCCTTTCCTGCTGCCCACGCTGGACAAGGGGTGGTTCTGGGGAGGGAGTGCTGGGAAAGCTGTCCCTGCTCAGCTCGGGGAGTGTGTGGGGCCTGGGCAGAGGTGTTGCACAAGCCGGGGCCAGGGCTGGGTCTGGTGCTTTTGCAGAATTCCCAGAACCAAGGCACAGGGTGTCAGCAGCGGCTGTTCCCAGTCACTGGGTCACTGCTGTGTACTCAGGGCTTGTACTCACAGGAAGGTGACATTCTGCCCTGGCCTCTCTGTGCAAGAAAAGCTCCTGAGAGCAAAGTTTCCAAATGTGCTCTGCAAATAGATCCTGCTGGCCAGCTGCTCCGTGCCCCCACGTGTGCCATGGGAGGTGCTGCCAGCGCTGCAGCCCTGTTCCTCAGCCCGTTTTCCATCCTCTGGGTAGCACTAACAGAGCCCTGAGCTCTGCCAGGGGGCTCTCACTGCTACTGCTCTGAAAACAGAGGCTGCTGCAAGGGTAATTTCAAAAAACACGGGACAAGCCATGGAAAGGGTGGTGTTTATCCTAAAGGGAAGTACAGCTGGTGGGCACACGGAGTCAGATTTCATTAACAGATAGAAACCACACGAACATCATGTGCTCATTGACAGCAAAACACCTGATTATTCTTAGGTGAGAAGCGCAACAGATTTTTTTCCCATGGAAGTTTTGTCAGCCTTCCAAACTTCGGAGCAAAGCTGTGGTTTGGCAGCCGGTGGGTTGCCTTATGAGCCCTGTGTTTAGTAATTTTAGCTGTGTTTTTTACACTGTATTTACCCCTATGGTACATGAAGATCTCCTTCAGTCCTTGTTAACCTCAGGTGGCTCCTGCCCAGGTTCCTGCTCCCACAGCTGAGCACAGACCCTGCTGTCCCTGAAATGCTGGCGTTGTGTGGGGTGTGCATGGCATTCAGACTTTTCCTGCTCCAAAGAGCCTGTGACCGTGTTCACAGGGGTTCCAGGATGAGGGAAGAGACCAGGATCTGACTCCATGTTTCAGAAGGCTGATTTATTATTTTATGATATATATTACATTAAAACTATACTAAAAGAATAGAAGAAAGGATTTCATCAGAAGGTTAGCTAAGAATAGAATAGGAAGGAATGATAACAAAGTTTTGTGGCTCAGCTCTCTGTCCGAGCCAGCTGGGCTGTGATTTGCCATTAATTACAAACATCCAACATGAGCCCAATCCCAGCTGCACCTGTTGCATCCCACAGCAGCAGATAACCATTGGGTACATTTTGTTCCTGAGGCCTCTCAGCTTCTCAGGAGGAGCAATCCTAAGGAAAGGATTTTCCATGAAAGATGTCTGCGACAAGAGCCCTTGTGTCCAAGCCCCTCAGGACAGTCCCCTGTGAGCCACTGTTCCGTCCTGCCCACCCTCAGGGAGCGTTCCCAGGTGTTCCACAGGGCTGCCAGAGAGGCCGGAGTGTGAGGAGAAGAGAGGGATCTCAGAGCCCTTCTCAGCTGCTGACAGCCCTGAAGAGCCCTGGCAACGTCAGCTTTAGACATCTGAAAGCAGTGATGGGTTTTTTCCCCCAAAATAGAAACAAAAGAACCTCTTTGATAGCTGAATCACCTCCTGACTGAAGAAAGTCTGTTCTATTGTGTTCTTCGTGCTGTGATCCAGTAATTGCTCTCTGGCTTTATAAGGAAAGATCTAGAGCTAGCCCAACGCTTCAGGCAGCTTCTCCGCACTCTGGGAGCACTTCTGCAGGAACCACCTTTGGAGAAGTGTCAGAAATGTTGCTGCTGCAGAGGCTCCTGGGAATGGGTGCTCCGTGCCCCGGGCTGAGGAGCCACAGTGGCACTGGTGTGAATTGGGCAAAGGCTTTGCCTGTTACTGGGGCCCCAGCCAGGGTCCACATCTCGTGTGGTGCCTGGCTCACTGTTCCATGGAGCAGAGCTGGGAGCAGCTGAGGGTCACTTTGGAGATCACCCCCTGGTTATTTGCCTGAGAGCTGGGAATTCCATCCTGTTTGCAGTCAGATTCATGGCAGCCAGCCTTTCAGGTTATCACTGCCTTTGACACAAGTGGTTGCTTGCTCTTCCAGTCCCTGCCCGTTTGCTTCAGGGCTGGGTCACAGCATTGCAGAGGTCCCGGGCACTTCTTCCCAATGGGAATTGCTGTTGGAAGGAGCCAGGTGTGCCACTGTAGTCCTTCAGGTTAAATTGGGAGCCAAGTGTTTGTCATCTTGTTACTGTAATGAAAACCAAATAAATCTCTGCCTTGCCACGTGCTGCGTTGTCTGATGTTGGTCTCTCCCAATGTCTCCCAGCTTCCCCCACCACAAAGTGTCTCTTCCCTGGGCAGGCTTTGCTCTGGGGACATCGGTGTTGCTTCTCTGTGCCGTGCTGTCCATCCAGAGAGGGCCCTTGGTGCTGCTTTCACACCTCAGCAGCAATGAACTGTGAACGTCCTCCCAAAATATCCATTTCCAAGTTACCTTTGAAGGGAGCTTGTATTATAAATAAATGGAATTGCTCATCCCTCTGCTTCTCTCAGATTAAAGTGAAATTATCTTGATCTCAGGAGTCGGAGAAGACACCTGTCAGGCACAGCAGTGGGTGAGTCATATCTGTGACAGCAAGATTTCTCTCAGTGACACTTCCTTAAATGTCAAAATCTCATTCCCATTCCGCTGTAGCTGCTCCGCTCTCCGGCTTCAATCAAAAACTTCGGAATAATTCCAAACATTTATGGGTTTGTCCAGCCTCACCCAGATTTTAATTGCTACCTGTGCGTTTTCCTCGGAGAAGAGAAGTTGTGAACGTGTCCCAGCGGAGCCGTGAGTCACTGCCTGGCAAGGTGTGGCTGCAGTCCTGCACTCTGGGCTCTCAGTCCTTCCCCACGGGGCACTGCCAGCACAGACAGCATCACTCCTCAAGCTTTTCTTCCTGCGTGGAACTAGTGGGGATGCTTAAGGCAGGGTGAAAGGAAAAGCACTCCACTTTGAAAAGAAAATGTTTGAATTTCACTGTGAATGCTCCTGTTGGGGAAACACCCATTTATTTCATAGAATCAGGGAATATCCTGAGCTGGGACCCAAGGATCATTGAGTCCAGCCCCTGTCCCTACACAGACACCCCCAATCCCACCTGGGCATCCCTGGGAGTGCTGTCCAAGCTCTCCTGGAGCTCTGGCAGCCTCGGGGCCGTGCCCATTCCCTGCCCTGGCCCAGCTCCAGCCCTTCCCCGGGCCCTGTCCCTGTCCCAGGGAGCAGAGATTGGAGCTGCCCCTCAGGAGGAGCTGCAGACCCTAATGAGTCTCCCTCACTTTGGGTTGGCTGTAAGAAGAAGCCCCCAGACCACTAATGTGGGATGACATAAATGTAGGAAATGGCATTTTTCCTGGATGCAGCTTCTCTAGTTTGAGATGCTGAAGGCTTGGATGAAGACTCCTTTTCCCCTCTTATCTTGCTGATGGCAGGCTGTGATTTCAGGAGGGTCAAAGGATCAAAGGGCCATATGGGCCAAACTCAGGAGCTGCAAATGAACAGGATTAGCAAGCCCTTCTACGTTCCTTGTTGGCTGCTGCAGGAAATGCACATCCCAGCAGCAGTGCCTCAGAAAACCCTTGGGGTGCTTTGCTTGCCAGGCTTTGGCATGAAAAAGTGTTCAGCAAAACTCTTAAAAAATGAGGGGGTTTTTAAGGGAGGTGGGACTGAACAGGTGCTCCCTCCACTCTGTCCAACAAGGTGATGGTAAGTTTGGTTGGCTTCCGGACCCATTATCCTCTTAAACTGCTTTGGCTTTTTTTCAGTTTTTCAGTTATTTTTTCCTTTATTCATTTTATTCAGAATAACAGAAGAGTGGCTTAGCTGTAGTGAAATACTGGAGAAAATTCAGTGCTGAAGCAAGTAGCACTGACATATGGTGGAGCTAAATTGGGTTGGAAGTCTCAGGAAGAATCCTTGAGGAGTTGGTGGATGTTGGTAACAGAATATGTTACTATGGGCTCCACAGAGTGAAATTGTTAAAACTCCTCTGTCTCCAGCCTGTGTGCCCTGTGCACCTTGTAGTGACAATGGAGTGTGAGGGGGAGGGAGCTCCAAACCAGGGACAGTGGTTTTGGGTACTTTTATTGCCCCAGGAGAGCCGTGGAGACAGGGCCCTTCTCTGTGTGACCCCCAGAGCTGTGGCACTGAGGGTGCTTTGTGCTCCAGCCCTGGGGACAGAGGGACAGCCGCGTGTGCCCAGGAGCTGCTGTCCCTGAGTCCAGCTGTGCCCCGCAGGCTGGGGCCATGGGGGCTCCAGGGCATGGGGACCAGTGGATAGTGGGGCTTGTAGGGACGACAACACCATGATCAACTTCTAGTAGGTGGAAGTGTCCTAAGGGTGGCTCTGCTGTGGGGATTAGGTAGGAGTCGAGTGTTAGGTCGTTGAGATCAGTGTGTTGGTGGGTTCAGTATCATTGGTGAGCGACGGCTTTTAGGGTCAGATGGGGTTCGTTGATTTTGTCTGTTGTGTAGAGGATTTGTAAGGACGGTAGGGCGAGCATGAGCAGCACTATGGCTGGGAGAATCGTTCAGATGAGTTCCATTTCTTGTGCATCAACTGTGCTTGATGACAGTTTTTCTGTAAGTATGTGGGTTAATAGGTAGAGGACTAGGCTGCAGATTGCCAGTGCAACCATTAGGGTGTGGTCGTGGAATCCTATCAGTTCTTCTATGATGGGCGAGGAAGCATCTTGGAAGTTAAGTTGTGAGTGGTTGGCCATGCTTAGGTAGAGATGTGCTGGGTTTTCACCTGCAATTTAGTCTTGACAAGGCTATGCAATTGTTTCACTAACATCTCTTTATGAGAAAGAAGCATAAGTGGTCTATGCGGTTGGCTTGAAACCAACATATGGGGGTTTGACTCCTTCCTTTCTTGGACTTGGACGATGGCTGTGCACCCTCCCAGAGCCCCCAGCAGCCCCTCTTGTCCCCAGTCCTGGTGCCAGCCAGGCAGCAGTGTGCTGAGAGCACCACAATGTCAGACGTGGCTCTGTAAAGAAGAGAACAGGAACGCTGTTGCTTGGGACAGCTACAACTGGAGCTGTAAAACACGGCAGGATGTAGACCCAGAGCCTTCAGCCGTGTCCTGGGCTCTCAGTGCTCTGCTCCCGGGCTGCTGTGGCTCCCCAGTGTCCCTGGGGTGTGGAGTGTGGTGCTGTGCTCGGGCACATGCACAGGGACGGGAGCACTGGTTACCCCAGCCTGGGACACCACAGCCTGTCACAGTCCCGAGCTGCACCGAGGAGCCCCAGAATGTTCCTGTGCCAGCACGTGCGGTGCCACAGACGCTCACAGGGCTGGAGCGTGTCCCTGTGGCGCTGCTGTCCTGCTGCCCTGCCCCTGCTCAGCTGAGGAAAGGTCCCTGGCTGTGTCCCGGAGCTGTGTGCTCGGGGAAGGGCACAAGCTGTGCCACACAGCTGGCACCGGGCCCGGAGCAGGGCGAACAGCACCCACACAGCGTGTGAGCAGCGCAGCTCAGCCCCTGCCAGATCCCTGCAGGGATTTGGGCTGCCCTGTTTGCTCACTGCAGCCTTGGGAAGTGTTTGCAGCCACTTGGGAAGTGGAATGTCCTACTCAGAAGGAATGCAAATTCTATTAGCAGTGCAACTTGTCTCAACTATTGAACTCTTTAAAGTCTTAATTCCGAAGTGAAGCCTTTTCCATTGATTCATTTCCATCTCAATGCCATAGAAGTTACCGACCGGCCACACCTATAAAAACACCCATGAGGCTGGTTGTTGAGCTGTATTACAAGCCCTGGCTGGTTACCTGGGCATGTACTGTCAGGGAGCTTGGCTGCGGCTGGACTTGCTGGGCTCCAGTTCCTCTCTCTTTGCTGGTTTGCTTTGCTGTCACCCAGTTAGTTACACTCCAGATGGGGGGTACATTTTAGCTGTACCTCCAGCTCATTCCAGTGTTGCAGCACATGTCATTTTCTGCTGTACTGATTTTTGCTCAGTGTTTCCAAGGTTGAACCTTTCCTCTTTATCCTCACACCAGTATTTTTGTCAACATTCTCTTGTGTCTGTCCTATTGGAGCTTCCCGTTGGTGGTGAGCAGGGCCAGAAAACACCCCAGGTTTCAGGTTCTGAGGGGGATGTGGGGCTGGTTTGGTGCTGTGAGGCACCATCAGTGTGAGGGGATGAGCTGTGCCCATGTCAAAGCCCCTGTCCTGCTCTCTGACAAAGGTGTGCAGGTGCCTGCACAGGCTCTCTGCACTCAGCACACCTAAACCAGGCACTGCACTCCCCATTTTACAGATTTCTGTGTTCAAACCTTTTGTCTGAGGCGTGTTATACACATGACTTCTTGAATGATCTCAGGCAAACCCAAATCCCTCTGGAGGGCTCCAGCACAGCCACAGGGAGCAGGGAGCCCTGGGTTCCCCAGATGTGAGTGATGAACAGTGAAATCCTGTCTCTAGAAGGAGAACACCTTCCCCTGGAGAGCTGGAAGCCCTGCCCTGAGCCGTGCTGCTGAGGGCTGTGTGTCAGCCCAGTTTAATTTGGAGTGCTCTCTGCTTTCACTCCATTCTGCACAAACCTCTGCATTACTTGCATGCACAAGTACCACGTCCCCGTCCCAAATTCAGTGTTGGGTTTCAGGCACTCTGATATAAACTGAAAGAGAAGATGTTTTCCCCTCTAATCAAAGCAAAGCTGTTCTCTCCAGGGATCCAAAGACGTGGGAAGCAGTGGGGGAGAGTTGAGCTTACTAATGAGCCCTACACCAAAGGCTCTTCTATGGCAGAGGGGTTTTTATTAGGAAGTTGAGCTGCTTAAAGTCAAAGAAAGGGAACTTATTTTGAAGAAGGAAGCCATGTAGTGCATTTCAGACTGGGTGCTGATCTGGGGAAGGTGTGAAACAACTGCACCAACGAGAGGGTTTTCTCCAGAAACCCAGAAGTGCCCTTCTGCCTGTGAAATCAGAAGGGAATTGCTGTTTCTGCTGAGAGGAGAGCTGGCAGGGTTGGAAAAGCTGCTGTGTCTGAGGAACTGGGTGAGTTTGATGTCTCTTTGTGCAGCCTCCTCCTCCTGGCACTGCCTGAGCAGCTCCGTGCAGGGGCTGCCCCAGCTCCTCCCCAGCCCGAGGCGTTTTCTGCTGAGTGCCAGCACGAGTGGGCCGGGCTGTGGAGATGTGGAGCTGGGGAGCAGAGCATGTGCCAGGGCTCCAGCAGGGTGAGAGTCCTGGGTGACAGGAGTGGCTGAGGCAGGGCAGCAGGGCCAGGTGCACCAGGGAGCCCAGGACTGGACCCTGCAGTGGTGGGGTGAGCTCTCAGAGGGCTGGGCTGCCAGGAGCTGTGTCCCTGCAGGTGTGCTGCTGCTGGTGAGGGAGGCTGGGGCTCTGCAGCTGCTGCTCGGGAGGCTCACCTTGTCCCTGCACCTGTCCCTGCACCTGTCCCACCCTGCTGCTGGCACTCGACTGCCCCAGCTCTCGGGTTCTGCTCATGGAGGTTAATGCTGCTCCTTGCCTGGAGCCCTGGTGGTGATGCTCAGACTGCTGTGTAAAGTGCCAGGAGCACGGGTGGGTGCTGCATCCCGACCCTGCTGTGCAGTCAGACAGAAAATGCTGCTGGCTGCTGGGAATGAGGCTGTCACCCACAGATCCCTGCTCCTTTGGGCCCTTGTTTGGGCACTTCATAGCAGCTTAATGCTGCCTGGGCTACCTGAGTTCTGGGCAGCACCTTCTCAGTGTTATCCCCCTCTGCCCAGGGGCAGGAGCCCTGTCAGTGGCAGTGATGGGTCACACTGTGGTGGCTGCATGGGCAGAGGCCAGCAGGTGAGGGTCAGCAGGGCCGAGTGCCAGGTCCTGCCCATGGTGACACCATGAACCCTCCAGGCTGGGACAGAGGGGCTGGACAGATGGGAAAGGCCCTGGTGGGGCAGGGGCAGCTCTGGAGAGCCCTGGAGGGGCTGGAGCAGGGAAGGCAATGGAGCTGGGCAGGGGCTGCAGAATCCCTGAGGGAGCCGGGCAGGGGCTGCAGAATCCCTGAGGGAGCCACGAAGGGGCTGCAGAATCCCTGAGGGAGCTGGGCAGGGGCTGCAGAATCCCTGAGGAGCCGGGAAGGGGCTGCAGAATCCCTGAGGAGCTGGGCAGGGGCTGCAGAATCCCTGAGGAGCTGGGCAGGGGCTGCAGAATCCCTGAGGGAGCCGGGCAGGGGCTGCAGAATCCCTGAGGGAGCCGGGCAGGGGCTCAGCCTGGAGCAAAGGAGGCTCAGGGGCCCTTGTGGCTCTGCACAGCTCCTGCCAGGAGGGCACAGCCGGGGGGGTCGGGCTCTGCTCCAGGGCACAGGGACAGGAGCAGAGGGAACGGCCTCAGGCTGGGCCAGGGCAGCTCAGGGTGGGCACAGCAGGAATTTCCCCATGGAAAGGGGGCTCAGGAAGTGCCCAGGGAGGGTTGCAGTGCCCATCCCTGGGGGGGTTTCACAGCCCTGTGGATGTGGCACTGGGGACATGGTCAGTGGTGGCCTGGGCAGGGCTGGGAAAGGACTCAATGTGCTCAGAGGAGTTTTCCAGCCTGAACAAGTCTGTGATTTTTCTGGCTCTCAGGTTCTGTGTTTGCATGGATAAGGAGATCTGGCTGCCCCTGGGTTTGGGAAGGTGGCGCAAGGTGCTGTCTTCAGCTGTGAGCAGGGAGTTTTCAGTATTGATAGAAGTTATGAGGATTGTATTTTGATTTCTTGTGAGCTGGTGAGCACTCTGCAGTTAGAGACTCACACCAATGTGCTGTTACCCATACAGCAAACTTAACAGTAGTACTTTAAAAACTTTTGGGATTTTTTCTTTTCTTTTTCTGCTGTATTTTAATTTACAAGTTGCTGACTGTGGCCATTTGGCTGGGGTCTCCTGGGTTTCCTTAGCACTGCTGGGGCATTTGTTACAGCAAAGCCTCCTGCACCCAAACCTCTCCCCATCTTCCTGGAACTAAACATTACAACAATTCCAAACGCCAAACGAAGTTCCGGGGAGAAGTTCAGGCTTTGGAATTTTAAAATATTCCAGCTTTTACCAAAGTAGTACATTTTAATGAGTTGTAGATATTTGGTTTATTACACGACACAGTTCTTTGGTGCTCAACTATTGCCTGCTTCACCTTTTTTCTTTGGTTAGAGCTGGAGGTGATGTCTCCTGTTTGCTGCCTTGCTCACCCCTGTCTGGATGAAGATCCTGGGAAGGTCTGGGGTGTTTTCCATGGGCAGCAGTGCTCCCTGCTGTCCTGGGCTGTGCTGCAGGGACAGCCCTCAGCTGGGCCTCAGCCTCTGCTCCTGCCTTCAGCCCCAGGGCTTCTGGCTTCTCTGCTGAGTTCTCCTCCGAGCTGCTGCCCATGGTTACAGAATTCCAGACTGGATTGGGCTGGAAGGAACCTCAAATCTCACCTTCCCTGTCCCAGGTGCTCCCAGCCCTGTCCAGCCTGGCCTTGGGCACTGCCAGGGATCCAGGGCAGCCACAGCTTCTCACTGTGTGGAAAAAGAAAACCTTTGGAATGGGAAAGACTTTTCCCACAGCTTTGGATTTTTCCGGTATTTTCAACCCTATGGTGCTTAAACATTTGAATAACAGATCTAGAACCCCAGGGTCTGAGGGGACAGGGAGTGTCATGGCCTTCACTGAAGTGGCTATTGCTGCTTTTCTGGACTTTCTGTCCCAAGGAGGAGTCACCGAAATCGCGATTTTTCCATTTCCACACGTCCCCACTTGGTGGCACCGTTGGTCCTTTTTACACCGCTCTTACAACTGCGGTTTTACTGAAAACCACTCAAACTTTTGGGGTCCTTCCAAAAGCTTCTACACGTGAATGAAAAGAGAGACAAGTAGGATTTTTTTTTTTGTTTAATGACTACAAAATTATGGAGATTGATCTTAATGGACTGGCTTTTCTAGGTCATGGTTTTTCATCTTTCTTTAAAGTGAAAAATATGTAAAACACAAGGAAATGATTCCGAACCCTTTTCCAACATTCACACACTCTCAGTGTGTGGCTAGAATGCTGATAAAGGAGGAGTGTTTTGTATGGAAATGCTCTGTCACAAGGTAAAATTTGAGGATTCATTTTTATACCCTGTAAGAGTGAATGCATAATTTCCATCTGCTGCTTCAGGAAGTCTGGATGGATTAATAACCACGGGAGCAGAGGACACAGCAGAGAAGATGGGCAGCAGGGTTGGTTTAGAGGAGGAATTCCATAGGATAGCTTCCATTCGTGTTCATGGGGGACATTGGCTTCACCTGGGGACACTGGCTTCACCTGGGGACATTGATTTCACCTGGGGACATTGGCTTCACCTGGGGACACTGGCTTCACCTGGGGACACTGGCTTCACCTGGGGACATTGATTTCACCTGGGGACATTGATATCACCTGGGGACATTGATTTCACCTGGGGACATTGATTTGACCTGGGGACATTGATATCACTGGGGACATTGATTTCACCTGGGGACATTGATATCACCTGGGGACACTGGCTTCACCTGGGGACACTGGCTTCACCTGGGGACATTGATTTCACCTGGGGACATTGATTCACCTGGGGACATTGGCTTCACCTGGGGACATTGATTTCACCTGAGGACCTTGATTTCACCTGGGGACATTGATTCACCTGGGGACATTGGCTTCATGTGAGGACATTGATTTCACCTGAGGACATCTGCTTCATGTGAGGACATTGGCTTAACCTGAGGGCATTGGCTTCCCCTGAGGACATTCACTTCCCCTGGGGACACTTGCTGCCCTTGGCTGGCCCTGGTGGGGCTGAGCAGTGGCAGCTCCTGGGCTGCCACTGAGGCCAGCACAGTTTCTTTTCCTGCCCACAAGCAGCTGGCTGTGAGCTCGTGGCTCTGCAGAGGGGCGCTGGCAGAGTTCTGTGCTCCAGCATTTCACCTGAGATGGGTTTGGGTTGGCAGCTCTCACTGGGGGTGGGCAGCCCTGGCACAGGTGCCCAGAGCAGCTGGGGCTGCCCCTGGATCCCTGGCAGTGCCCAAGGCCAGGCTGGACACTGGGGCTGGGAGCACCTGGGACAGTGGGAGGTGTCCCTGCCATGGCAGGGGTGGCACTGGATGGGTCTGAGGTCCCTCCCAGCCAACCCATTCCATGATTCCATGGTTCTTTCCCACTCCCCATTGCTGCTGGGGGGCTGAGTTGGGGGGCACAGCCCCAGCAGGCAGGGGAGGATCTTTGGGAGTTGCCAGGGTCAGGATCAGCAGCAGAGGGGAATCACTGGTTCCTTCTCTTGGAACCTGCTACCGGGAGCAGCTCGCTCCTGTGATCCCGAGCGGGGAGCTGCAGGTGCCCGGGTTAATTGTGCTTAAACTGCATCAGGTTAACGTTTTCCTTCGGGCTGGCTGGAGGAAATTGGGCACTCGCTCCCCTAATTAACCTTTGAATGGGAAGTGTCTGATCTGCAGAGATCCAGAGCACTGGCTGCCCCTGCCGAGCTGAGAGGTGAGCTCAGCACTGGGAGATTCCTCCTGGGGACGGAACAGGAGCTGCACAGGGACCCTTCAGCACCAGACACATGGGTCAGTGACCGGGAATGCTCATGCCAGTAACTGGGAATGCTTATCCCAGTGATTGGGAATGCCCCATCCCAGTGACTGGGAATGCTTATCCCAGTGACTGGGAATGCTTATCCCAGTGATTGGGAATGCTTATCCCAGTGAGCTGGGAATGCCCCATCTCAGTGAGCTGGGAATGCTCGTCCCAGTGACTGGGAATGCCCCATCCCAGTGAGCTGGGAATGCCCCATCCCAGTGATTGGGAATGCTCATCCCAGTGACTGGGAATGCCCCATCCCAGTGACTGGGAATGCCCCATCTCAGTGAGCTGGGAATGCCCCATCCCAGTGGCTGGGAATCCCCATCCCAGTGACTGGGAATGCTCATCCCAGTGAGCTGGGAATGCCCCATCTCAGTGAGCTGGGAATGCCCCATCCCAGTGGCTGGGAATCCCCATCCCAGTGGCTGGGAATGCTCATCCCAGTGACTGGGAATGCCCATCCCAGCCAATCTGTCTCTCCAGATGTCCTGGAGCTCCCTGGCTCGGCACACGGAGCGCTGCTCTGGTGGATTCCCAGGGGATCCAAAGGATGGACGTGGCTGCAGAGAGATCCCGAAGCAGCTGCGTGCCCCCATCCGGGACAGGGAGCACCTGGGAGCTCTCAGGTGTGCTTTACTTCTAGAGAGTTCTGCAAGGAGAGGGGACTTGGGCTCGGTGAGTCCTGGGGGGTCTGGCGTAGGGAAACGTGGCAATCATGGAAACGCAGCTGAGTGCGTGCGGGGCAAAAGCGAGGAATGAATCCCATGAGGGCATTTCCTGGGGCACGCGATGGCCCCCGGCTCCGGGCCGGCAACAGAGGGCACTGCTCTCGCACCGATGGAGTCTGCATCCCCGGTCCGGCATCCCGGATCCCTGCCCAGATCTGGCATCCCGGGTCCCGCATCCTGCACCCGCTATCCCACATCTGGAAACCCAGATCCCGCGGCCCGCACCTGGTATCCCCCATCCCGGATCCCCCATCCCATGGCCTGCATCCCGGATCCCGTATCCCGGATCCAGTATCCCACATCCCGAATCCTGTAGCCGGTATCCCTCATCCCATATCCCGTATCCCACACCCGGTATCCCACATCCAGGATCCCATGCCCCATATCCCACATTTGCACCCAGTAGCCTCCATCCCAGATCCCACATCCTGGATCTCACATCCTGTATCCCAGATCCCCCATCCCATATCCCACATCCCACAGCCGGTATCCCCATCCCATATCCCACATCCTGCACCCGGTATCCCCATCCCATATCCCAGATCCCCCATCCCATATCCCACATCCCACAGCCTCTATCCTGTATCCCACATCCCCCATCCTGGATCTGGTATCCCCCATCCCATATCCCGTATCCCCATCCCATATCCCGTATTCCCCCATCCCATATCCCGTATCCCCCATCCCATATCCCGTATCCCCATCCCGTATCCCGTATCCCCATCCCATATCCCATATCCCGCCCGGCTCTCCTCAGGCTGGTGCCCGTCGGGGTTTCCCAATCCCACAAGGACTGTGCTCTGTTCACTGCTCCATGGTCGGGGCAGGTGAAATGCTCAGCCCTGGGCACAGCCACTGCCAGGGGCTGGGCTGCCTTTAGTGCTTGTTCCTCACGCTGCAAAAAGCAATCAGAGGGAGAAGCCAATCGAGGAAAAAACATTTCCTTAAATTATTTTTTTTTAATTAGTACCTTACAAAAAATGCATATTAGCAAGTAAGGATTTACAACTGCACAAATGGGTTTTAGCTGCTTAGAATGAAACGACTGAGGAGTGACGAGTCTCTCCCAGGCAGCTGTGATGAAATATTAATTGGATAAAAGCTTTAATATAGATTTTTAAAGCAGCTTTTTTCCTTTCGATGTAACATATTAGAGCTGGAAATTGCTCTCATCCGCTGCTCTAAGAGCAGATGAGGACCTGACTCTCTGCCACTGTGGACATTTCCTACTGGTTCCTCAGTCATTTTTTATAGGAGGAATTAAGAAAGAATTAGGAGTGGAACAGGAGAGGAAATACAAAAGACAGATTGGAGGAGAGAGATCAAAGCAGTGAGAGGTTGGGTGCGCTAGAACAGAGGTGTCAGTGAGGAAATGAACTCGGGATAATTTTGTCCCCTCTGTTCCTGACAGAAGCATGCATCAATTCACTCCTGAGCTTTCAGCACAGGAACACACAACAGCCTCTGGCTCTGGATCCCTGCTCAGAGAGGCCTGGCTTCACCCCTGGGTTCTGCTGCACCCCTGGATTCACCCTGGGTTCTGCTGCACCCCTGCAGCACCCTGGGGTGAGCTCCCAGTCCCAGCCAGGGGGATCAGGGCAGGGAGAGGAGGTGACTGGGACAAGCATCAGTTCCAGCACAGGAGCTTTCTGTGCCTGAGGAACAGCAGCAGCAGCAGAGGCTGCAGGGGGACAGAGCTGGGCTGGGCTGGGCTGTGCAGGTGACCCAAGGCAGAGCCTGCAGCTCAGCTGGGCTAGGCTGGAGCCCCTGAGCTGGGTCACACAATCATCCCACACTGCTTTGGCTTGGAAGTGACCTCAAGGCCCACCCAGTGCCACCCCTGCCATGGGCAGGACACTTCCTTCCCCTGTCCCAGGCTGCTCCCAGCCCTGTCCAGCCTGGCCTGGATTGATTTTGTGCCCCATTCACCATAGCATTGGCTCTGACTGGGGTTTTTCCGTGGTTCCAGACAGAAGCGTGCATCAATTCACTCCTGAGCTTTCAGCACAGGAACACACAAGAGCCTCTGGGGGCACAGCTCTGGGTTTGCAGGGCATTGCAATTCCTGCATCCCTGGCATTGCAGGGAACCCATGAGCTGGGGATTGCTCCTCATCCTTGATCCCTGGCTGTTTCACTGCCTTCTCATTTCCAGTGTGGGGGTATTTTCCACACACAGCTCAAACCATATGAGCAATCAAGATGCAGCAAGACATGAAACCCAATATTTTACTGCAACTCCAATTTATAACTTTTCTTTTCATCTTCCAACTCTGTAACACTGTCAGAGAGTCGATCAAGTTTCTCTAGAAAGATTTCTCCTTTAGAAATTGGTGTTTATTACATGCCAAGGCACTGCTGATTGATTTGAGAGATTAGTGGTTTTCCCCCTCTCGGAGTTGTCTCCAAACAGAGCCTGCCCTGCTGAAATAAACATCTGAGCTTGTTGCACACAGGGCTGGTGCTGGAAGAGCTGCTCCTGGGGAATTTAAGCAGAACTAGGAAAAAAATCTTTGAGAAAAGAAACCATTGGCTCATTAGGACAATCTTTTGCTCCGTGGCAGTTTCATGAGTGCGAGGAGGGGCTTTGGACATCACCTGAGTTTTCTCTGGGGACAGGAGAGCTTGTGCACAGCTGGGACAAGCATGGGCTGCTGCTGCTGCTGCTGTGGGTTCAGCTCTGGAGACTGCAGGAGGTGCTGATTTCCTTCTGGTATTGTCCCTAATGGAGCTGTACCAGGGTGACCTTGGTATTTCTGGGAATCATCTCTTGAAACCTGCACTGCCCTTTGGCCAGGTGGGGAATATCAGCTCTGGTCTGGGCAGGGGAGGGGAGGGCCCAGGTGAGGAGTCCCTGGAGCCTCCCTGGCAGGCAGGCGATGCCACCTGGGCTTCCCCGGGGAGCCGGGGAGGGCGGCTGCCCCGGGTGGGGCTGTTCACACAAACGTGTACAAATGTGTCCCTGGGTGTCCCTGGGGTGTCAGTCCCTGGGGTGTCCCCGGGGTGTCACCAGTGTGTGCTGCCCGTGCCCTGCCTTCCCAGAGCTTCTCCAGGGGGAAGATTAAAGGCACAAAGTGGAAGAACCCAACATCATCATGGAGCCCCATGGTTCGGGTTGGAAGGCCTCCACAGCCCATCCCATGGGCAGGGTTTGCCCCAGGCTCTGCTCAGAGCCCTGTGCCAGCTGTGCTGTCCCCAGCAGTGCCAGCTGTGCTGTCCCCAGGCGTGCAGGGCAGGGGTGGCAGTGCCAGCTGTGCTGTCCCCAGCAGTGCCAGCTGTGCTGTCCCCAGGCGTGCAGGGCAGGGGTGGCAGTGCCAGCTGTGCTGTCCCCAGCAGTGCCAGCTGTGCTGTCCCCAGCAGGGCAGGGCTGGGGTGGCAGTGCCAGCTGTGCTGTCCCCAGCAGTGCCAGCTGTGCTGTCCCCAGGCGTGCAGGGCTGGGGTGGCAGTGCCAGCTGTGCTGTCCCCAGCAGTGCCAGCTGTGCTGTCCCCAGGCGTGCAGGGCTGGGGTGGCAGTGCCAGCTGTGCTGTCCCCAGCAGTGCCAGCTGTGCTGTCCCCAGCCGTGCAGGGCAGGGGTGGCAGTGCCAGCTGTGCTGTCCCCAGCAGGGCAGGGCAGGGGTGGCAGTGCCAGCTGTGCTGTCCCAAGCAGTGCCAGCTGTGCTGTCCCCAGCAGGGCAGGGCAGGGGTGGCAGTGCCAGCTGTGCTGTCCCCAGCAGTGCCAGCTGTGCTGTCCCCAGCAGGGCAGGGCTGGGGTGGCAGTGCCAGCTGTGCTGTCCCCAGGCGTGCAGGGCTGGGGTGGCAGTGCCAGCTGTGCTGTCCCCAGCAGTGCCAGCTGTGCTGTCCCCAGCAGGGCAGGGCTGGGGTGGCAGTGCTGTGGCCTGCAGTGAGGCAGCCAGCAGTGCCTGTAATCAGCATTAACCGTTCATTAATCAGCATTAACCATTCATTAATCAGCATTAACCGTTCATTAATCAGCATTACCTGTTCTGAGGGCAGCCTCAGCCATTCCCTGTCTCCAGGGAGGAGGGGGTGTGTTTGCAGCCCCTCTGTTGGACACAGAGCAGAGGGAAGCTGCCACTGTCCCCATGGCATTTCCTTGGCACACAGCTGCCTGCCCGCTCCTGCGCTGTTGTGCTGCATTTTGTAGCCAGTGCAAACTGGTGCTGCTTTTTCACAGCCATATGTTCTGTCCAGGCTTCATCCTGCTCCCCCCGTTTAAATGCGCTTTCCATGAGTGTTTTAGCCTTCTGCAAAAGAACTTTAATATTTCTGTTTACTCTTTCGGAGACAAAATCAATATTTGTTAGATGCAATTATGAAGAATGATGGATGCGCTGTCAGCGGCATGAGAGTCAGGACAATGATATCGTGGCACAGGGCTGTGCTTAACAGAGCCAGAGAGGAGAGAGACACACGGGCTGGCCTGCACAGCCCGGCCCAGAGCTGCAGTGAGCAGCGAGCTTGGCAAGGGCTGCTGCCAACGGGAGTGGATCGCCTGCTTTGGGCAGGGACCGAACATTTGCCTAAACGGGAATTGACTTTGCTGGGCTGGCTGTGCCCCTTGGGTTTGTTGTGGTGACAGTCCCGGGGGTGTCACATGGGGGTGTCACACAGGGGTGTCATACAGGGGTGTCACACGGGGGTGTCATACAGGGGTGTCATACAGGGGGTGTCACACGGGGGTGTCACACGGGGGTGTCACTCAGGGGTGTCACACAGGGGTGTCATACAGGGGGTGTCACACAGGGGGTGTCACACGGGGGTGTCACACGGGGGTGTCACACGGGGGTGTCATACAGGGGTGTCACACGGGGGTGTCATACAGGGGTGTCACACAGGGGTGTCACTCAGAGGTGTCACACAGGGGTGTCACACGGGGGTGTCACACAGGGGTGTCACACAGGGCTGTCATACAGGGGTGTCACACAGGGGTGTCACACGGGGGTGTCACACAGGGGTGTCATACAGGGGTGTCACACAGGGGTGTCACACAGGGGTGTCACAGAGGGGTGTCACACGGGGGTGTCACACAGGGGTGTCACACGGGGGTGTCACACAGGGCTGTCACACGGGGGTGTCACACGGGGGTGTCACACAGGAGTGTCATACAGGGGTGTCACACGGGGGTGTCATACAGGGGGTGTCATACAGGGGGTGTCACACAGGGGTGTCACACGGGGGTGTCACACAGGGCTGTCACACGGGGGTGTCATACAGGGGGTGTCATACAGGGGGTGTCACACGGGGGTGTCACACAGGGGTGTCACACAGGGGTGTCATACAGGGGTGTCACACAGGGGTGCCACTCAGGGGTGTCACTCAGAGGTGTCACACAGGGGTGTCACACGGGGGTGTCACACGGGGGTGTCACTCGGGGGTGTCACACGTGGCTCTGCAGGTCCCCACCACCTCCAGCCTGCCTGGGGAGCTGCTCCTGCTGCCAGGACAGCCAGTTCCTTCACATCCTTCCCCTCGCCTTCCATTCTAGTCCAAGTCTGATGCCGGGGGAGGTGGGGGTTCTGGCACTGTCCCATCGTGACAGGCCGTGCTCCCCATGCTGCTCTTCTCCCAGGTGACAGGGACAGGACAGGGAAATGGCCTCAGGGTGGCTCAGGGGAGGCTCGGGTTGGAGATTAGGAAAAATGTCCCGATGGAAAGGACGGGCTGGCCAGGCAGGGCTGGAGTCCCCATCCCTGGGGGATTTCACAGCCCTGTGCCTGTGGCACTTGGGGACATGGGGCAGCGCTGGGAATGGTTGGACTCGAAGGGCTCCTCAGAAATTCTGTGATTCCATGGTTCACAGGTTTTATGTTTGCATTGATAAGGGAAATCTGGCTCAACAGAACCCAAACCCTGGGTGTTTTTAGGAAAGCCCCTGAGCCCAGAGCATCCAAGCACTCCCAGCTGTGCCAAGGCCACCACTGCCCCTGTCCCCAGCTGTCCTGGGCTCCTTTGGGCAGTGCCCAGGAGCTGTCCCTGCCCTCTGAGCTGCAGACAGGGCAGGAGAAGGGGCCTGAGCCGCACTGAGGAATATTCAGTGCTCTGCTCTCCAGTGCAGCTGCAGGAGCTGGGCCAGTGCTGCTGGCTGAGCTGAGGGCAAGGACAGGGACACAGCTCAGCTGGGGACTCCAGCTAATCACAGCCCAGAGATTCAGATTTATGAGCCTCCCTGGTTCACCTAATAGGTGATTTTTCCCCTTATTCCTTTCTTGCCTTGGAGATTTTCCCAAGAAGTGAAGCCCAGAGTGTGGTTTTCCCGAGGAGTTTTCCCAGGATGGGTGAGGGGATGGGGATGCTCACCCCAGCTGTGCCTTTATGGACCCAAACCCTTCACAGAGCCAGTTGCCTTTGGGCTTGAGCTTTTTCCCTTCTCTGTGTTCAAGGTTAAACTTTCACTACAGAGAATTAGCTGGTAAGAGACAAAGAGCACTGCTCAGGAGGGCTAGGGAAGATAAATTTCACAAAAGATTTTCAGCTGCAGTACCTGAAGATAGATCAATATTTTCTATTTGCCTTAGCACTAAGCTTATTTTCCTTCATCACTGAAGAGATACTCAGCTGTGCCTTCTACCAGAACATTAAACTGTTCTCTGCTGATAAATGGTTAAGAAAGACAAACAACAGCACTTTCCAGGAGCTGCTTTATCTTGCAGGACGACACCAGTCCTTTTGATGCACAGAAAACTCACACTTCTGTCTTAACTTGGAGAGCTGCTGCTGCAGCCCAGCCTGGCTGGCTCCCTGCTGGCCAAAAGCCCCAATTTCCCCCATTTCCTGGAGCCTCTCAGCGTGGTGTCCCTGCAGGCTGCTGCCCCTGCCTCCCCAGCGCACAGAGTTGTTCCAGCTGGCCGTGCCCGTGGCCAGGGCACCATGGGCACAGCGAGCTGCAGGTGTTTGCTGTCCCTGCTGGGCCGGCTGTGCTGAGCTGTGTCTGGAACAGCCCCGCCAGCTCAGCCAGCACAGCTGGAACGGAGCCTGGTGTGTGCTGACGGGGTTAGGAGCTTAGGGCCGGCTAGCAGGCCAAGAGAGCACGGAATTAGTGACAGTATCAATGAATGATTAGTGCAGAAACTGCACCGGGCATGGGGAGGGGCAATGGCTTCCCCTGCCAGAGGGCAGGGAGGCACAGGAGGCTGGGGGAACCTCCTGAGAGGTGCAGCAGGGCATGGCCCCAGCTGCAGGGCAGGGGTCCTGTGCAGGGCAGGGCTCCTGTGCAGGGCACGGCTTCTGCATGGCTGCTGTGCAGGGAATGGCTCCTGTGCAGGGAATGGCCCCAGCTGCAGGGCAGGGCTCCTGTGCAGGGCATGGCTCCTGTGCAGGGAATGGCTGCTGTGCAGGGAATGGCCCCAGCTGCAGGGAATGGCTGCTGTGCAGGGAATGGCCCCAGCTGCAGGGAATGGCTCCTGTGCAGGGAATGGCTCCTGTGCAGGGAATGGCCCCAGCTGCAGGGAATGGCTCCTGTGCAGGGAATGGCTCCTGTGCAGAGAATGGCCCCAGCTGCAGGGAATGGCTCCTGTGCAGGGCACAGCCCCTGCATGGCTCCTGTGCAGGGCATGGCTCCTGTGCAGGGCACAGCCCCTGCATGGCTCCTGTGCAGGGAATGGCTCCTGTGCAGGGCACAGCCCCTGCATGGCTCCTGCTGCTCCCAAGCTGATGGAGAAGAGGAGGGGTCACATTTTGAACCCTGAGCATCACAAAGGGAGCACAGCACGAATGCTGGCTGCCAAGCTGTTGTTCCCTGCAAGGTGGTGAAAGTTAAAGTGATAGCAGAACAGTGGTGGAGGGGTTACCATGGGTTCTGAAGGGTACAGATGTTCTGATTTTCACTAAATTTCTGCATTCTTATGAATAAATCCCTTTAAAGAGCCCCAGAGTTTAACCCCTGTGTGCCGACAGCCCCCATGGCAGAGAGGGAAATGGGGCAAAGCACAGGAGCTGCCTGGTTTAGAATGGGCTGGAAACACTCGAGCCCAGGCCTGTTCACTTTGTGAGGGGTTTATGTTTGCTCCTCCTGCCCAGGGCGTGTTTGCCATCTGTTAAAACCAGGGGTAGCAGGCCCTGCCTGGGGCTCTCTGGGTGTGGGATGGGAGTGGGATCATCCCTGGCCGTGTCTGCACAGCTCCTCATTCCAGGGCTGATAAACACCTGCGTCGGGATTGTCTGATTGCACAGGATTTATTGGGATGTGACCGTGCTTCCAGCTCCCGTGTCACAAACATTGAATTCCTCCCTCAATTGTGTACATGTTTCAAACCCAAATCACATTTGTGTTTTCCAGCAGCTTTACAGCCCTGGCAGATGGAGGGCTGCACAACCATAGGTCAGGTTTTGCAAAATAAAACTGTATTTTTCCTGGAGAATGGCTCCTACCGAACAACAGAGAGGATTTAGATATTTTTCAGTGACATTTGGCTCTTTAAACCAAATTTCACTGTGGAATTGTGGCTGGCGCTCAGGTGCAGGAGCAGGACGTTGTGGAAAGGCAGAGCTGTGCCAATGGCTCATCTTGGAGGCTGCACAGGCCTGGAGGAGCAGGGGCTGCTTGTTCAGCTGTGCACAGGTAGGGACACATTTGCTGTCCCTGACAGAGCTCCAGACATCCACAACTGCAGCATCAGTTCATGCCAGCCACCTCTGTCAGCACCCTGCGAGGGTTTGGGCTCTGTGGAGCTCCCACCGCACAGGTGCAGCCCAAAGGGGCTGTCTCTTGGGGCTGGGGGCTCTGTGCAGGGTTTGGGGCTCTGTGCAGGGTTTGGGTTCTGTGCAGGGTTTGGGCTCTGTGGAGGGTTTGTGGATATGCGGAGGGTTTGGGGTTCTGTGGAGGGTTTGTGGATATGCGGAGGGTTTGTGGATATGCGGAGGGTTTGTGGATATGCGGAGGGTTTGTGGATATGCGGAGGGTTTGGGGTTCTGTGGAGGGTTTGTGGTTATGTGGAGGGTTTGGGTTCTGTGCAGGGTTTGGGCTCTGTGCAGGGTTTGGGCTCTGTGGAAAGGTTGGGTTCTGTGGAGGGTTTGGGGTCTGTGCAGGGTTTGGGTTCTGTGGAGGATTTGGGGTCTGTGGAGGGTTTGGGCTCTGTGCAGGGTTTGGGCTCTGTGCAGGGTTTGGGCTCTGTGCAGGGTTTGTGGTTATGTGGAGGGTTTGGGCTCTGTGTAGGGTTTGGGTTCTGTGCAGGGTTTGGGTTCTGTGCAGGGGTTGGGCTCTGTGCAGGGTTTGGGCTCTGTGGAAAGGTTGGGTTCTGTGGAGGGTTTGGGGTCTGTGCAGGGTTTGGTCTCTGTGCAGGGTTTGGGCTCTGTGCAGGATTTGGGCTCTGTGTAGGGTTTGGGTTCTGTGCAGGGTTTGGTCTCTGTGCAGGGTTTGGGCTCTGTGCAGGGTTTGGGCTCTGTGGAGGATTTGGGCTCTGTGTAGGGTTTGGGTTCTGTGCAGGGTTTGGGCTCTGTGCAGGGTCTGGGCTCTGTGCAGGGTTTGGTCTCTGTACAGGGTTTGGGCTCTGTGGAGGGTTTGGTCTCTGTGCAGGGGTTTGGGCTCTGTGCAGGGGTTGGGTTCTGTGTAGGGTTTGGGTTCTGTGGAGGGTTTGGGCTCTGTGCAGGGGTTTGGGCTCTGTGGAGGGTTTGGGTTCTGTGCAGGGTTTGGTCTCTGTGCAGGGTTTGGGCTCTGTGCAGGGTTTGGGCTCTGTACAGGGTTTGGGCTCTGTGGAGGGTTTGGTCTCTGTGCAGGGGTTTGGGCTCTGTGCAGGGGTTGGGTTCTGTGTAGGGTTTGGGTTCTGTGGAGGATTTGGGGTCTGTGTAGGGTTTGGGTTCTGTGCAGGGGTTGGGCTCCGTGTAGGGGTTTGGGGTCTATGGAGCTCTCCCCCCACAGCTGCAGTTCCCCAGTTTTCTCCTTGCTGGGGCTGTGCTCACCCTCCAGCCCCGCTTTCCCTGCAGGAGCTCTGGAGCTGTGGGGCCTGCTCAGAGGTTCTGGTGAGCTCTGGGGACAGGGACGCCCCCAGTGCAGGCTCAGGGGGACACCTGAGGTCCTGCATGGGGCAGCTGCCATGGGGACGTGCCCAGCATGGCAGGGATGAGCAGCCTGGGCACCATTCCTGGGATCCCCTGGGGTGGGATGGACCCGAAATCCACCCAGTGCCCCCCTGCCACGGCAGGGCCCCTTCCCCTGTGCCAGGTGCTCCAGCCCAGTGTCCAGGCTGGCCCTGGGCACTGCCAGGGGTGGTGGCACACACAGGACACACAGAGTCCAGGAGCTCTGTGCTGTGTCCACAGCGGGCTCTGCTCTCAGAGCACTGACAGGACACGTGGCTGGGCTGTAATAACCTTTCATTTTTAATTAAAACCTCGGCTGGGGCCAGCCCTGATGCAGGTGACTCCTGGGCAGCTGAGCTCTGCTCTGTGTGGCACTGGTGGGTGGCACTGGTGGCATTGGTGGCACTGGTGGGTAGCACTGGTGGGTGGCACAGGTGGCATTGGTGGCACTGGTGGGTGGCACTGGTGGCACAGGTGGCATTGGTGGGTGGCACTGGTGGGTGGCACAGGTGGCACTGGTGGGTGGCACAGGTGGCACCGGTGGGTGGCACTGGTGGGTGGCACAGGTGGCACAGGTGGCATTGGTGGCACAGGTGGCATTGGTGGCACTGGTGGGTGGCACAGGTGGCACAGGTGGCATTGGTGGCACTGGTGGGTGGCACTGGTGGCACAGGTGGCACTGGTGGGTGGCACTGGGCTGGCAGGGCAGGGAGCACACCAGGCCAGGCCCCCAGAGCTGCAGTGCCCAGGGCTCAGATGGAGCTTACAGACTGAGGGAAACAGAAACAGGCAGACTCTGAGCTTGGTGCAGCTGCACTGGAGGCCTCAGGGGCTGCTGCAGCAGGGCCTTTCCAGGCTGCTCAGTTGGGTTTGGCTTTGTGGGGTTGGATTCAGGGAAAAGCTGAGCACACAGAGAGCACTCACCAGGGTGTCTGGATGGGAGCTATGAACAGTGCCCAGGG
This sequence comes from Molothrus aeneus, assembly GCF_037042795.1. Classification (NCBI taxonomy): domain Eukaryota; kingdom Metazoa; phylum Chordata; class Aves; order Passeriformes; family Icteridae; genus Molothrus; species Molothrus aeneus. The sequence goes on along the minus strand of NC_089653.1, from coordinate 35,454,960 downwards.
ACACTGGAGGCTTGGATGTGGGATGGGTTTGTTTGCTTTTGAAAGGTGATTCCCCCTCCAGTGCCCCTCCCCATCCTGCCCCTGCATTTATTTCTCTCTCCAAGGCAATTCCTCAAACACTCTGTGCACGGAGCCTCCCGACCCTGCTCAGTGTAATCAGATCAACATTGATTGCACTTAACCTCACAGAGCTTCCAGATGGAGAGTTTCAGTGGTTAATTAACAATTGTTAATAGTTTTGGCTGTGGGAAGATGCTTTTGTCCCTCCCCAGCCTTTACCCTGTGCTGTGTGCCCAGGGCTGGGGCAGGCCATGGTCCCCAGCTGCCACCCGCCCTGTCCAGCCCTGCCTGGGATGCAAATAAAAGCGGAATAAATAAAGAAATAAATAAATGTCTGAGTGCAAAGCCCGTGTCATTCCCATGATTTGCTCCAGAGGAACTGCTCCGTGTAGGAAAGTTATTTTTAAACACCATTAATTCCTGTTGGTGCTGCAAAGGTTGTCTTGTACATCCAATTAAAAACCACGCTTGGTGTAATTTGTAACCTGAGAAAAATCGATTTCAGCGACAAGCCCTTCATGTTCGGGGTTTTGGCACCAGGGGTGCGGCTCTGAAAGGGAGCCCCAGGTAAGGCAGAGAATCAGGCAGCTCCAGTGGGGATGGACAAACACCCAGCCGGAGGGACGGACAAACTCCCAGCCAGATGGATGGACAAACACCCAGCCAGAGGGACAGACAAACATCCACCCACAGAGGGACGGACAAACACCCAGCCAGAGGGACGGACAAACACCCAGCCAGAGGGACAGACCAACACCCAGCCAGAGGGACAGACAAACATCCACCCACAGAGGGACGGACAAACACACACCCAGAGGGACGGACAAACACCCAGCCAGAGGGACGGACAAACACCCACCCACAGAGGGACAGACAAACACCCAGCCAGAGGGATGGACAAACACCCAGCCAGAGGGACGGACAAACTCCCACCCAGAGGGATGGGCAAACACCCAGCCAGAGGGACGGACAAACATTCACCCACAGAGGGACGGACAAACACCCAGCCAGAGGGACGGACAAACATTCACCCACAGAGGGACGGACAAACACCCAGCCAGAGGGACGGACAAACACCCAGCCAGAGGGATGGACAAACACCCAGCCAGAGGGACAGACCAACACCCAGCCAGAGGGACGGACAAACACCCAGCCAGAGGGACAGACAAACACCCAGCCAGAGGGACGGACAAACACCCAGCCAGAGGGACAGACAAACACCCAGCCAGAGGGACAGACAAACACACACCCAGAGGGACGGACAAACACCCAGCCAGAGGGACGGACAAACACCCAGCCAGAGGGACAGACAAACACCCAGCCAGAGGGACAGACAAACACCCAGCCAGAGGGACAGACAAACACACACCCAGAGGGACGGACAAACACCCAGCCAGAGGGACAGACAAACACCCCTGCAGAGGGACAGACAAACACCCCTGCAGAGGGACAGACAAACACCCAGCCAGAGGGACAGACAAACACCCAGCCAGAGGGACGGACAAACACCCAGCCAGAGGGACAGACAAACACCCAGCCAGAGGGACAGACAAACACACACCCAGAGGGACAGACAAACACCCCTGCAGAGGGACGGACAAACACCCCTGCAGAGGGACAGACAAACACCCAGCCAGAGGGACAGACAAACATCCACCCACAGAGGGACGGACAAACACCCAGCCAGAGGGACGGACAAACACCCAGCCAGAGGGACAGACAAACACACACCCAGAGGGACAGACAAACACCCAGCCAGAGGGACGGACAAACACCCCTGCAGAGGGACAGCCCAAGGCCCCTGCAGAGGGACAGCCCAAGGCCCCTGCAGCACCAAGGCCCCTGCAGCACGGTGGCAGCGCTGGGCAGGGGCTGTGCTGCAGAGCCCTGTTCTCCTGTAACATTCCCACATTTCCCCTTCCAGAGAGCTCTGGCCCTGCCGGCACTCAGGGCCTGCTGTCACTCCCAGCGTCCCCTTTAACATCACACAAATGTTTTTGTCACCCTTTCCATCAACTTAACAAAAAAACCATCACAGGAGTCTGGGTTCATCCTCCCTTGCCTGATCTCTTGTGCAGGCTGAACAAAGCAAAGTCTCCTCTGGCTGCCATCCTGACCCTGTCTGTCCCTGTGCAGAGCCTCTCCTGTCTCACCCTGAGTTTTTAAGTTTTTCCAAGCCTTCTGATGCTGACATTCTTGTAAGGAACTTTCTCACACACTTTCTGTAAATAACTCATTGTTTTCCATTCTTTTATGGAGGAGGAGAAATTTGATGGGCTGTTGGTTTGTGCAGTGTCATTGGAGAGGTGGCACTGTCACCCTGCAATCCACTGTCACTTCTGGAAATCTAGAAATGTTGGGGTCAGAAATTAAACTTCCCTTTTTTCTTCTTCACCCTGGGAGCAGCAGTGTGTGTGCTTGTGTTCTTTGGTGTCCTACAGTGGCACTCCTGCAGTGACACCTCCATCCTCGTCCTTCCTCCCTGCCCTGCATTGCCAGGGCTGCAGAGGCCTCTGTGCAGTGGGGGAAGGCAAAGGGGTAACTGTGACAGGGGCACAGCAGATTTTTCTCCCTGGAGTGAGCACTCGCTCTGGTTTCCCTGTTATTTGTATAAATTACCCATCCTTGCCCATCCACTCTGCACCTCCAGTGCTGCCTTTGCATCCTGGGGATAAAAATAGCAGAGCAAGGCTGGTTGATAAAGGATCTGGAAAAGGAATGGCAGTGGGAGTGTGCCTGCCCTATTTCTTGGGTTAATTCACGTGAGGATGTTTTGTTTCTTCTCTCCCAGAACTTGCAGTTCAGCTCATGAGTTTGTCCTGGCATGGGACCCCGAGGCAGGAGAGCCTCAGCAGGGCCTCAGCAGAGCCCTGGCAGCTGGGGCTGGCACAGCTGGGCTCCCTGTGCCACCTGGGGCACCAGCACCCGAGCAGGGCCTGGGGCCAGCCCTGCTCCCGGCACCCAGCAGGGCTTTGGCAGCAGCCACAGCTCCCTCTGGGGTGCAGGATTCCCTGTAGGATACAGGATTCCATTTGTGGGGTGCAGGATTCCCTGTAGGATACAGGATTCCATTTGTGGGGTGCATGATTCCCTGTTTGGGGTGCAGGATTCCCTGTGGGGTGCAGGATTCCATTTGTGGGGTGCAGGATTCCCTGTTTGGGGTGCAGGATTCCCTCTGTGGGGTGCAGGATTCCCTCTGTAGGGTGCAGGATTCTCTGTAGGATACAGGATTCCATTTGTGGGGTGCAGGATTCCCTGTGTGGGGTGCAGGATTCCCTCTGTGGGGTGCAGGATTCCCTCTGTAGGGTGCAGGATTCCCTGTGTGGGGTGCATGATTCCATTTGTGGGGTGCAGGATTCTCTGTAGGATACAGGATTCCATTTGTGGGGTGCAGGATTCCCTTTTTGGGGTGCAGGATTCCATTTGTGGGGTGCAGGATTCCCTGTTTGGGGTGCAGGATTCCCTCTGTAGGGTGCAGGATTCCCTGTGTGGGGTGCACGATTCCATTTGTGGGGTGCAGGATTCTCTGTAGGATACAGGATTCCATTTGTGGGGTGCAGGATTCCCTTTTTGGGGTGCAGGATTCCATTTGTGGGGTGCAGGATTCCCTGTTTGGGGTGCAGGATTCCCTCTGTAGGGTGCAGGATTCCATTTGTGGGGTGCAGGATTCTCTGTAGGATACAGGATTCCATTTGTGGGGTGCAGGATTCCCTGTTTGGGGTGCAGGATTCCCTGTGTGGGGTGCAGGATTCCATTTGTGGGGTGCAGAATTCCCTGTTTGGGGTGCAGGGTGCTCTGTTTGGGGTGCAGGATTCCCTCTGTGGGTGCAGGATTCCCTCTGTAGGGTGCAGGATTCTCTCTTTGGGGTGCAGAATTCCCTGTTTGGGGTGCAGGATTCCCTCTGTGGGGTTCAGGAATCCCTGTGTGGGCTGCAGGATTCCCTGTTTGGGGTGCAGGATTCCCTGTTTGGGGTGCAGGGTGCTCTGTTTGGGGTGCAGGATTCCCTGTTTGGGGTGCAGGATTCCCTATGTAGGGTGCAGGATTCCCTGTTTGGGGTGCAGGATTCCCTGTTTGGGGTGCAGGATTCCCTATGTAGGGTGCAGGATTCCCTGTTTGGGGTGCAGGATTCCCTGTTTGGGGTGCAGGGTGCTCTGTTTGGGGTGCAGGATTCCCTGTTTGGGGTGCAGATTGCTCTGTCCAGCTGCCAGAACTGCCCCACACACCCTGGAAACCCCACACACTCTGGTCCCAGCCAGGGGCACCTGGGCACCCTCAGCCCCGTGGCTCCTGAGCTGACCCAGCCCTGATGGAGCCCTGGGCCGTCTCTCACAGGTTTGTTCCCCATTTATTGTGGATTTATTGCGGATTTATTGTGGATTTATTGCGGATTTGCTGTCGGGGCAGCTCAGTGGAGTTTCCATCCCGGGCAGTTGGTGCTGCAGATGGTCCCTTCAGCTCTGTTTGCATCTCAGAGGGTTCCCAGAGCAGCTCCAGCCCCTCCTGTGCCCAGCCCTGGTCACCCTGGGGTGCGCTGGGTCTGGCAGTGATGCACACACACACTGGGATGGCCCGGCAAGAGAATGAAACAAAAACAAACAAAAAACCCCCAAAAAACCCCAAAACAACAACAACGACAACAACCAAAACACAAAAAACCAAAACCAAAACCAAACAAAAAAACCAAACACCAAAACAAACAAACAAACCCCCAAAACCCCCAAAAAACACCAAAGCAACAGCAACGACAAACAACAAAACACCAAAAAACAAAAACAAAAACAAACAAAAAACCCCCCCAAAAAACCCCAAAAACCCCAAAACAACAGCAACAACACCAAAAAACAAAACACCAAAAAAACAAAAACAAAAACCAAGAACAAAACAAAACAAACAAAAAAACCAACAAAAGAACCCCAAAAACCCCCCAAAACAAAAAAAAACCCAAAACCTTCAAAAAAACAAACAACAAAAAAACCCCAAACAAAACACAAAGCAAAATGAAACAACCACAAACAAACTGAAACAACACCACCAACAACCAAAAAACCCACCAAAAGACAAACAAAACCGCAAAAACCAATGATAATGATACACACACACTGCAATGGCCTGGCAAGAAAATAAACAAACAAACAAACAAAAACAAAAAAAAAAAAGAAAAAAAGAAAAAACCCAAAAGACAAAAACAAAAAAACCAAACCAAACCAAACAAAAAATACCTAAAAAAACCCAACAAAAAACCAAACAAAGCACAAAACAAAATGAAACAACCACAAACAAACTCAAACAACACCAACAACAACAACAAAAAAACCCACCAAAAACCAAAAACCAAAACCAAACAAACAAGACCACAAAACCCAATGGCCGTGATGCACACACACTGGGATGGCCTGGCAAGAAAATAAACAAACAAAAAACCCCAACCCCAAACAAAACACAAACCAAAATTAAACACCACACAAACAAATAAACAAACAAACTCAAACATCACAAAAAAAAGCCTCCAACCAAATAAAAAACACAAAAAACCAAAACAAAACCAACAGCAGAAACAAACAAAAAACCCCAGAAAAACAAACACAAACCTTAACCAACCACCCAAGCCAAGAGCCCCTCAGCTTCCCTGCCTCAGGGCCCCAACCCCTCCAAAGGAGAGCACTGAAGAATGGCACAGTGCCTTTGGAAACAAAGAAAGGCTCAGCTTCAGCTGATTTGAAAAACCAGCCTTTGGAACTTTTCCTTTCTGCTCTTTGTGGGGGTGCTTTTGCCCTTTTCTTTAGAGAAATTCTGCTGATTAGATGTTTTACTGCACAGTATGATAATTATGCAAATAAATGCATAGTACCTGAGTTTAGCTTAATATACAAATTCCACTGTGTACATTCAATTTTTTGTTTTTCTTGTTCTCAAGCTAAATAAAACCCACAAATATTGTAGGAAGAAGATAACACTGAGCCCCCTTCCAGCAACATGTGCTCAATCAGAATGTAAAAAATTGCCTTTATTCTCCCATTTGTTAGATGACAAAACCTCCTCTTTGCTGCTGTCCCGGGGGAGCAGACATTCCTTCAAGTAAGGTTTTATTCCCTGTGACTCCAGATCAATTTATTATAAGAGTTCTTAGAATAATGAGGAAAGACTCCTACATCCTCAGAAAAAGACAATGCAGCAGGGAAAAAATAGCCACAGAAAATTGGTCAGAAGGGCAATTTCCAGCTAAGGGGCACATTCATTAATCTCTGCTCTGAAAGTCAAGGGCTCTTGCTGCTGCTGGCTGATTGCTCAGCACTGCCTCGCTGGCAATTTAGTCCCAGGCTTTTAAAAAGCCAAGGAGAAACCAAAGAGTTCATGGATGTCAGGGGTTTGAGGGCATGGAGCAGCTGAGGCCACTCCTGCTGGATGTCCCCATGTGCACGTGGGCACCGTAAGGACACGGCTGCAAAAGGGACCAAACTCATTCATGGAGGGAAGGACATCAAAGCTGGGGCTTTGCAGAGGCTCTGCCTCCTCCTCCTCAGCCCTCTGGGAGCTGCTTGGGCTCAGTGTTTGTTTATTGGAGCTCAGAACCCTCCTTGTGGTCAGTGTTTGTTTGTTTGGAGCTCAGAGCCCTCCTTGTGGTCAGTGTTTGTTTATTGGAGCTCAGAACCCTCCTTGTGGTCAGTGTTTGTTTGTTTGGAGCTCAGAGCCCTCCTTGTGGTCAGTGTTTGTTTATTGGAGCTCAGAGCCCTCCTTGTGGTCAGTGTTTGTCTGTTTGGAGCTCAGAACCCTCCTTGTGGTCAATGTTTGGAGCTCAGAGCCCTCCTTGTGCTCAGTGTTTGTTTGTTTGGAGCTCAGAACCCTCCTTGTGGTCAGTGTTTGTTTATTGGAGCTCAGAACCCTCCTTGTGGTCAGTGTTTGTTTATTGGAGCTCAGAGCCCTCCTTGTGGTCAGTGTTTGTTTATTGGAGCTCAGAACCCTCCTTGTGGTCAGTGTTTGTTTATTGGAGCTCAGAACCCTCCTTGTGGTCAATGTTTGGAGCTCAGAGCCCTCCTTGTGGTCAGTGTTTGTTTATTGGAGCTCAGAGCCCTCCTTGTGGTCAATGTTTGGAGCTCAGAGCCCTCCTTGTGGTCAGTGTTTGTTTATTGGAGCTCAGAACCCTCCTTGTGGTCAGTGTTTGTTTATTGGAGCTCAGAACCCTCCTTGTGGTCAATGTTTGGAGCTCAGAGCCCTCCTTGTGGTCAGTGTTTGTTTATTGGAGCTCAGAACCCTCCTTGTGGTCAGTGTTTGTTTGTTTGGAGCTCAGAACCCTCCTTGTGGTCAGTGTTTGTTTATTGGAGCTCAGAACCCTCCTTGTGGTCAGTGTTTGTTTATTGGAGCTCAGAACCCTCCTTGTGGTCAGTGTTTGTTTATTGGAGCTCAGAACCCTCCTTGTGGTCAATGTTTGGAGCTCAGAACCCTCCTTGTGGTCAGTGTTTGTTTATTGGAGCTCAGAACCCTCCTTGTGGTCAGTGTTTGTTTGTTTGGAGCTCAGAACCCTCCTTGTGGTCAGTGTTTGTAGCTCAGAGCCCTCCTTGTGGTCAGTGTTTGTAGCTCAGAGCCCTCGTTCACATCTCAGGACTGTCCCCTTTGGGCAGCCCATGGACAGGGAAGGGAAATGGTGCTTTGAGAAGAAGAATTAAGTGTTCCTGTGTTCTCTTTTGAGAGCTTGGCCGGTGGAGTCCAGCCCTGGGCCAGCCCAGGAGGGACCTGGAGCTGCTGGGGAGTCCAGAGGAGGCACCAAATGCTCAGAGGATGGAGCAGCTCTGCTGGGACACCTGGGGGGCTCACCTGGACAGGAGCAGCTCCAGGGAGAGCTCAGGGGCCCTGGCAGGGCCTGAAGGGGCTCCAGGAGAGCTGCAGAGGGACTGGGGACAAGGATGGAGGGACAGGAGCCAGGGAATGGCTGCCAGTGCCAGAGGGCAGGGCTGGATGGGAGATTGGGAATTGGGAATTGTTCCCTGGCAGGGTGGGCAGCCCTGGCACAGGTGCCCAGAGCAGCTGGGGCTGCCCCTGGATCCCTGGCAGTGCCCAAGGCCAGGCTGGACACTGGGGCTGGGAGCCCCTGGGACAGTGGGAGGTGTCCCTGCCATGGCAGGGCTGGCACTGGGGGGGTTTGGGGTCCCTGCCAACCCAAAGCATGCCAGGATTCTGGCATTCCATGATTGGATAATGGCTGGATTTGCCCAAAGGGGTTTCTAGCCAATGAAAAAAGCAGGAGCTCAGCACAGGAACAAAACTCTCCCCCATCCTTCTCTGGAATCATTTCCCAGCCCCCAGACGTGTGCTGAGCCCCAGTCCCCGGGTGCTCCCAGGCTGATCTCACACCTGAGCAGCACCAAGGCTGCTTATTCACATGTGAAGCTCATTCCTCTCATAAGCAAGGAACATTTGGACAAAGCCTCATTCCTAGAAATCATTTCCTGTGGGAGAGTGCTTGGTTAAGCCTGGGAACTCCCCCAGCCCTGCGTGGTTATGGCTGATGTGGGCTCGTGTTGGTTTTTAAAGCTCAGAAGCATTTTGTGTCTAATCCTCGCAGTATTTACTCTGCATCTCATAAGACCATTTACCCAGGGGAGGGCTTAACCCTGCAGACTTTGTGCAATACTTTGTGAGAGTGATTCTCCTCTCAGAGCTCCCTCAGTAAGGCAGTGCAGAAGGGCAGGATCACTACAGGCAGCCCCAGCAAAGTGCCTGCATCCACCAATGGGGCAGGGGAGAGCCCCCAGGAGGGGCAGGAGAGCCTGGAATTCTGTAAAATCTGTGAGGGGGAAATGGTCCTGCCAGGTGGGAGAGCACCTGCTCATTGCCTGAGCGCCTGCAGGGTGGGGCTGAGCACCTCCCCTGCATCCCCCGACCCCTCTGTGGGGAGGGAACCCTCCCAATGTCCCACCTGAGCCCCTGGTACAGCTGGAATGGGGAGGGAACCCTCCCAATGTCCCACCTGAGCTCCAGGTGCAGCTGGAATGGGGAGGGAACCCTCCCAGTGTCCCATCTGAGCCCCAGGTGCAGCTGGAATGGGGAGGGGACTCTCCCAATGTCCCACCTGAGCCCCTGGTACAGCTGGAATGGGGAGGGAACCCTCCCAATGTCCCACCTGAGCCCCTGGTGCAGCTGGGAGCACGGTGGGTGTTTGGGGATTTGCAGTGACCTGACTCAGACATCCTTACCCAGGTCAGGATCAATGAATGGAGGCTCAGGACACGCTGTGAGCCCCTGCCCCTGCTAGGGGAGGGAGCTGGGCAGGGCAGAGGGGGCTCAGGGGGCAGATGGGGGCTCAGGGGGGCAGATGGGGGCTCAGGGGGGCAGGATGAGCCCCTGTTCCACTGGGCAGGGCAGATGGGGGCTCAGGGGGGCAGGATGAGCCCCTGTTCCACTGGGCAGGGCAGATGGGGGCTCAGGGGGCAGATGGGGGCTCAAGGGGGCAGATGGGGCTCAGGGGGGCAGGATGAGCCCCTGTCACACTGGGCAGGGCAGAGGGGGCTCAGGGGGCAGATGGGGCTCAGGGGGCAGATGGGGGCTCAGGATGCAGGATGAGCCCCTGTCACACTGGGCAGGGCAGATGGGGCTCAGAAGGGCAGGATGAGCCCCTGTCACACTGGGCAGGGCAGAGGGGGCTCAGGGGGCAGATGGGGGCTCAGGGGGGCAGATGGGGGCTCAGGGGGGCAGGATGAGCCCCTGTCACACTGGGCAGGGCAGGTGGGGTTCAGGGGGCAGATGGGGGCTCAGGGGGGCAGATGGGGGCTCAGGATGCAGGATGAGCCCCTGTCACACTGGGCAGGGCAGATGGGGCTCAGGATGCAGGATGAGCTCTCCATGGAGCCAGCAGTGCTGCCTGCTCTGCCTGTCCCTGCCCCACAAACACCCACATTTATTTCCTGTCACTGCCTCTGCACAGCAATCCCTCCCTTCCCTGCTGTGCAGGAGGGGCTCTCTCCTCCCTGAGTGATGGAGTGGGGCATCCAAAGTCTGGGCAGAGCTCATTGTCCTACCTGGTGGGAAGGGTGAGGCTCAGCAGAGAGGGGAGCAATGGAAAACTCCTGTGAAAGCCAGCAAAGGGGAAGAACCCATGAAACACCGGGAGAAAAGGGCTGTGGCACTGTGCTTAGCTGGGTGTCCCTGCAGCTGTGCTCCCTCCACACCTTGGGCAGCGTGGCTGCTCCCCAGCCATGGGAGCAGTAAAATAAAAGCTCTCTCCCAGCTGGGCTTGGTGTGCTCACCTCTGGGCTCGGCTCAGTGCTTTTCCTGAGCTGCTGCGCTCTTGGAAGTGCTCCCAGGAGGAAAATCAGGGTTTTATTCCTCCCTGAGAGCAGCTGCTGCAGGGCCCAACAGCCTTTCCCCCCTGCTCTTTGGGCTGCACATGGAAATAACAATAATTTTTTATCTCGTGCATGATGAACTATTAAAAAAGTCTTGGGTATAATAAAAAGCTGTAGTCAGAGCTGGTCTCAGGTGGCCCCTGTGCCACAGGTGAATTTGCAGCCTGGACCTGAATCCTCCTTCTCCTTGAGCAGCCTCATGAGAGGCATCAGCAGGGCTGAGAGAGGATGGAAGGGCCACTTCCCACTCCTCTGCAATTATTGCACTTGACAAAATAAGGCAGGGAAAGTGTGCGGTGCAAACAAAGAGAGAGCTGGGTTAGTAACGAGGTGTGTGTCCCTGTGGGGAATTCCTGCTGGTCTCTGTGCAATAAATGGTGACACACAGATTCCCCAGGCCCTGCTCCTCCCTCTGGGGTGCCTGCGAGGGTTCAGTTCCCAGCCAGGCCTTGTTCCCAAAGGAGGGAGGAAAGGAGTCAAGGGAGGAGCTGTCAGTGTCTGACAGGAGCTGACAACCCTAAATCACAATTCCTGCTCTCCATAGGAAGCTGCTGTGGAGGAACTGGGTGGGTTTCACTGGTTTGATGTGTTTGTGCTGTGGAGGGGAGCAGAGCAGCTCACCTGCCTGCAGAGGGAACAGTGTGGGAGTGACAGGGGGTAGGACAGGGGGGATGGATGGAGAGCAGAGATCTCTGCAGCCAGGTCAGGAACTTGGGGTTCATTGCAAAGGGCCTGGGGGCAGGGGCCTTTTGGGATTTGGGGTTCATTGCAAAGGGCCTGGGTGCAGGGGCCTTTTGGGATTTGGGGGTCATTGCAAAGGGCCTGGGTGCAGGGGCCTTTTGGGATTTGGGGTTCATTGCAAAGGGCCTGGGTGCAGGGGCCTTTTGGGATTTGGGGTTCATTGCAAAGGGCCTGGGTGCAGGGCCCTGCTGGGATTTGGGGTTCATTGCAAAGGGCCTGGGTGCAGGGCCCTGCTGGGATTTGGGGTTCATTGCAAAGGGCCTGGTGCAGGGGCCTTTTGGGATTTGGGGTTCATTGCAAAGGGCCTGGGTGCAGGGCCCTGCTGGGAGCTGCCAGGCACAGCTGGAGCAGGACTGAGAGAAGAGAGGGGCAGAGAGGATGAGAGGGGAAGAGAGTAAAAGGGGTAAGAGAACAAAGTTCTTGTTCCAATACCATAAATCTTCTTCTGTGTTGAATATTCTAATTCTCACTAACCAATCTAGTACAATATACAAATCCTATAGCATTTCCATACAGCCTACAAGAATCATTACATTCCCATACTGTGTTACATTTTAAACCCTAAAAACTCCTCTTTGGGCCCTTCTGCCAAGCTGCAGGGTCTGCTCTGACCCCTGGGCCTGTCTGCAAGCAGAGGGTGTTGTTCCATCAAAGGGGGATCACCTTCAGCTGGCCATGCCATTGTTTTCCAGTTGTTCAGTAACTGAGGGATCTCAAAGCTTGCTTTCATTTCAATCTCACTTATAGCTTCCATATTCTCAACATCTTTTGCCAGGCAATCATATTGATAAGGCTTTCCTGTTTCATCTTCCCCGACAGAACAGCTCCCATCTGCTGCAGAGAATTCCAGGTTTTGGGAGCTCAGAGCTGTGGGAAGGCAGGCACAGACACGCTGCAGGTCAGGAGGCACAGCTGGGGAATGTTCCTGAGATCCCCCCACATCTGCTCACAAATAACTGCTCCTTTCCCCCAGCCACTGGGAAGGAGCAGGGTTTGATTCTTTCTGGATTTTATCACTGGGAAGGAGCAGGGTTTGATTCTTTCTGGATTTTATCACTGGGAAGGAGCAGGTTTTGATTGTTTCTGGATTTTATCACTGGGAAAGAGCAGGGTTTTGATTCTTTCTGGACTTTATCACTGTGGTGAGCTCATCCTGGCTCATCCTCTGACCCTGCTGGGTCCTGGCTCCCACCACAGCCTTGGTGTCACAAAGGCTGTGGGATGTAGGGGGATAGAATATAAGAAAATAAAGATAGTGTAGAAAGTAATCTCAGCCCTAAGGAGCTGCAGCTGGGCCAGTTATCAAAGATTGGGAGCAGGCCTGACTTTAACAGGGCACAGGTGTACCCAATGGGAAGAAGATGCTATAAAAGAGTGGGGTGGTGTTGAGAAGGGAACTGGGGTCACTTGGGTGCTTTGTGAAGGAGAAAGGGTCAGAGCTCTGAGAGCTGCCCATGAGGAGCACCCAGCAGGTGTGAAACCTCTGTGATAGAAGACAACAGCATGGAACCCCAGTGATAAGATGGTAACAGTAGCACACAATGTGAATCAATGGCGTTTCTGTTCCCCCTTCCTGGTGCTCTGTGCCCAAGTGGGAGCCCTGGGCAGCCCATCCAGAGGTGTCTCCCATCCCTGCTTCCTCCCCCTGCTCACCACCCTGGCTTCAGATCAATCCACAAACTTCATGTATTACAAGTGAAGTTCTAGAGATGACAGACATCCAAGCCTGTCTGATGGGATGATCCAGTGTTATTAAAAGACTCACTTCATTTTATTAAAAGAGGAATGAATTATATCAGATCCCTTTGTCAAAGTGGTTAGGCTGTACTGAAGTATTTGGATCTCAATTTGATATTTCATTCTCTGCCTCAGACAGGAATATTACTAGTGGGACATTTTATGAGTAAAGATAAATTTGTAATAAACCACGGTGCCTATTTAAAACCTCATTATCCCCATCCTGTTCTTGCCCTGCACATGAGCTTCAGTGCCTGTGGGGAGAGAGGAAAAGGCTGGTTCTGTCTGCTCTGACACCTTGGCCCTCCCAGCTGCTGCCTCTGGGTCTGGGGTGAGGCAGGACCAGCGGGTGCAGCCAGGTGGGCTCAGGGGCTTTGCCCAGGTAATGGGGAAATGGTGACAGAACAAGAGAAACAGCCTCAAATTGTCCCAGGGGAGCTTTAGGGGGAATATTGGGGAAATTCCTCTCTGGAAAGGGCTGCCCAGGCCTGGCAGAGCTGCCCAGGGCAGGGCTGGAGTGCCCATCCCTGTGACCGTGCTCACAGGGGTCCCAGGATGAGGGAGGAGACCAGGATCTGACTCCATGTTTCACAAGGCGCATTTATTATTTTATGATATATATTACATTAAAACTATACTAAAAGGATAGAAGAAAGGATTTCATCAGAAGGCTGGCTAAGAACAGAAAAGGAAAGAATGAATAACAAAGGTTTGTGTGTCTGACAGAGAGTCTGAGCCAGCTGGGCCGTGATTTGCCATTAATTACAAACATCCAACATGAGCCCAATCCCAGCTGCACCTGTTGCATCCCACAGCAGCAGATAACCATTGGGTACATTTTGTTCCTGAGGCCTCTCAGCTTCTCAGGAGGGAAAAACCCTAAGGAAAGGATTTTCCATGAAATACCATGGCCACACATCCCTGGGGGCATTCACAGCCCGGTGGATGTGGCCCCTGGGGCCAAGGAGCAGTGGTGGCCTGGGCAGTGCTGGGGTGCTTGGACCTGATGGGCTCACAGGGGCTTTTCCACCCTGAGCAGTTCCGTGACTTTGGGGTTTTGTGGAAACCACAGAGGGGCTGGGGGGAGTTTGGGGCTGGGGAATTTGGGGTCAGAGCCCCCTGGGAGGGTCAGGACCAGGCAGGATCAGAGGTGTGGGCCCCCAGAGCAGGGTGTGCAGCCCAGCCTGGCCCAGCTCCATCCCTGCACAGCCTGCAGGGCCCTGGCACAGCTCACACCCTGGGCACCTTCTGTTCCTTTACACTTTGCTGCTTTTTGGCCGTTTCCCCCAGATTTTAAATCAGCTTTGCCATCCCTGCTGCCAGTGCAGGGAATGATTCACGGCTGCCACGGGCACAGGACCCTGGCACAGCCGCCCCTCCACAGCCCCTGCTCTTCCTTTCGCTCCTCCTCACACACCCCAGCACCTGGCCCTGCCCAAAGCCCTCCAGGGCGTTTTGGGGTGAGCTGTGCAGTTTAGGGTCTCTGTCAGGGGGCATTTTGGGCTGTGCCTGGCCAGGAGCTCCTTCCTGCAGCAGCTCAGCTCCCGCAGCTCCCCTGACAATGTGTGAAATGAGCCCAGGCAAACAGAACAGAGCTGAGCCCTGTGAAGCTCCCTGGTGCTGTCACACGGTGAGGAGCAGGGAACTTTCTGGCACCTTTTCCGAGCAGGCTGTTCCTGAAATGTGGAACACACACTACACAGAGCCTGGGGTGAGAACAGGCAGGAAATATCATCGCAGAAAATATCAGCAATTCACTGCATGTGCAGAGGAGAGGCACCACCCTGCTGCCAGGCTCAGGTGAGGCAGCTTCTGCCCTGGATTTAGAGAGGGTTTGGTTAGAGCCAGCAGTAATTGCTGACATTCTCTCTGGATTTAGCACACTTTTCTGCACAGGGCTCTGAGCAGGTGAGAAGTCAGAAATCTCTCAGTAGTCCCTTTGCTCCTGCTGCTGCTGTGCTGTCAATCACCCTGCCCTAATCTGGTTATTCCCCACCACCAGATCTCTTCAAGGCCTGTGAAATCCTCAGGATAAGTGCCCTGCTGCAGGGGGGCTGTGCTTGGAGTGCTGCTGGAGGGGACGCACTGCAGCTGGGTGGGCTCTGGGCAGATGTGCCTGCAGCTGGGAGCAGTCAGGGTGTGCTCAGCTCACGGCCCCAGCTCTGGGAGCAGTCAGGGTGTGCTCAGCCCATGGCCCCAGCTCTGGGAGCAGTCAGGGTGTGCTCAGCTCACGGCCCCAGCTCTGGGAGCACTGAGATGTGCTCACGGCCCCAGCTCGGGCTGCCTGTGCTGTGGTGCAGTGGGATGGGCTGGCAGGAGCAGCTGCAGTGGGTTTGGATCAGTGTGAGATGTGATGGAGCACAGCCTTTGGGAGTGCTCAGTGATGCTCTGGGCAGGGAGCCGGGAGCAGCTGGATGAGAGGGGCAGGGATGGGGGTGGGTGTGCAGGGTGTGGGTGTGATGTGGATGATGGGGATGATGTGGATGTAGATATAGATGTGGATGATGTGGATGTGGTGTGGGTGTGGAGGATCTGGATGTGGATGATGTGGACATGGATGATGTAGATGTGGATGATGTGGGTGTAGATGTAGATATAGATGTGGATGGTGTGGGTGATGTGGATGGTGTGGAGGATCTGGATATGAATGTGGATGATTTGGATGTAGCTGTGGATATGGATGTAGATGATGTGGATGATGTGGGTGGTGTGGATGATGTGGTGGCTGTGAGTGTGGATGATGCAGATGATGTGGATGATGTGGGTGTGGTGTGGGTTGGATGTGGATATGGACATGGATGTGTGGTGTGGATGTGGATGGTGCAGGTGATGTGTGGATGGTGTGGTTGTGGACATGGCTGATGTGGCTGTGGCTGTGGCTGTGGCTGTGGATGGTGTAGGTGTTATGTTGTGTATGATGTGGTTGTGGACGTGGCTGATGTGGTGATGTGGCTGTGGCTGTGGCTGTGGATGGTGTAGGTGTTATGTTGTGTATGATGTGGTTGTGGACGTGGCTGATGTGGCTGTGGCTGTGGCTGTGGCTGGTGTAGGTGTTATGTTGTGTATGATGTGGTTGTGGACATGGCTGATGTGGCTGTGGCTGTGGCTGTGGATGGTGTAGGTGTTATGTTGTGTATGATGTGGTTGTGGACGTGGCTGATGTGGTGATGTGGCTGTGGCTGTGGATGGTGTAGGTGTTATGTTGTGTATGATGTGGTTGTGGACGTGGCTGATGTGGTGATGTGGCTGTGGCTGTGGATGGTGTAGGTGTTATGTTGTGTATGATGTGGTTGTGGACGTGGCTGATGTGGTGATGTGGCTGTGGCTGTGGCTGTGGATGGTGTAGGTGTTATGTTGTGTATGATGTGGTTGTGGACGTGGCTGATGTGGTGATGTGGCTGTGGCTGTGGCTGTGGATGTTGCTGGATGCTGTGGCTGTGGGCAGGGACACGAATCCAGCCTTTGGAGGGTTCTGGGGAGCCCTTTGCTGGCTGCAGAGGGTGTTTGAGTTGTTTTTGCTCTGAGGAGCACTCTGGGCTCCTGCTCTCCCTGTTCCCCCGTTCCTGACCAGGCACCCCAGCCTGCCAGGGCCTGACGTGGTGATGGATGGGGGATGTGGAAGCCCCTGCAGGGAGTGCATTTCTAACAAGGTGAACTCTGTTGCTCTAAAACCCTCTTCCCATTCTGTGTTCAGCAGCTTTCATGTGTCACAGTCACACACGAGTGTCTGAGAGCACCCCAGGGCTTTAACCCACTTAAAGAGAAGATCTGTGGCAAGCCCAGCTCTGGGAACAGGGGGGGTTTGTTCTCTACCAGGTACACATCTGAAGGTGGGCATTCCACTTCTTTTCCAGACAAAATAAGTGGTTTGAAAACTTGGCTTTTGGAGGTAGAAAAATGCCAGAGTAAAATTTTTTTGTAATTTCTTTGTATTTAGAACAGAGACCCTGTGCTTTCTGTGTAATCTTATGTTGTGCTGATTTATCTGCTTTATGTTGAATCCGTATTTTGATGGAATTATTTTCTTGGGAAAAATTATACAAAATAACAGCTCTGGCTGGTGCAGAGCAGCTGCTGTGGCTCCTGCTGGGCAGGGTGAGCTCTCCCCTGCTGCCACTTGCCCATTCCTTGGCCCAGGGAGCTGCTTCCCAGTTTATCCTCTCAGAGTTTGTGCTTTCCTTCCTCTTTCACAGCTTTGGTGCTGCTTCCTGCGCTGACTTACACTCCCTGCCTCTTGCAAAATGTGCTGCAGATCTGCTGTGCCAGAATTAGACTGCTGAAATTTGGAGTTTGGGGTGTCACTGAGTGTGGCAAAACACTGGAGCTCCCTGTCAGCTGCTCGAGCAGCAGCTTCTGCTGGGAATCACCAAGGGATGGGGTGGGCTTGGAAGGACCCCAAACCCCCCCATTCCAGCCCTGCCCTGGCAGGGACACCTCCCACCGCCCCAGGTGCTCCCAGCCCCAGTGTCCAGCCTGGCCTTGGGCACTGCCAGGGATGCAGGGGCAGCGCCAGCTGCTCTGGGCACCTGTGCCAGGGCTGCCCACCCTGCCAGGGAACAATTCCCAATTCCCAATCTCCCATCCAGCCCTGCCAGGGAACAATTCCCGGTTCCCAATCTCCCATCCAGCCCTGCCAGGGAACAATTCCCAATGCCCAATCTCCCATCCAGCCCTGCCAGGGAACAATTCCCAATGCCCAATCTCCAGCTACATTTCCCCTCTCTCCCTTTGTGCCCACTGCTCCTTGTTCCATCAGCTCCTGCTGGAGATCCCTGTGATCCCCCAGGCCCTGGAAGGTTCTGGGAGGGCTCCCCACACCCTTCTCCTCTCCAGGTGAGCACCCCCAGCTCTCCCAGCCCTTTTCTTGGGGTATTTGCTGTTTTTTGACTTCTTGGCCTCCTCTGCTGTCTCTGGGGCCGGAGCTGCTCAGGCTGGTGCTGCCCAGCTCTGAATTCCCTGAGCTTTCTCTCAGAGCATTTAGGGCCAGTTTGCCCCACTCAGGGACTGCAGAGCTACATTATTTCAATAATTAAAACCAGAACAATCTGATAAAATAGTTGGCTTTTTTGCCTTCTGCTTAGAGACAAAACTTTTATTGCAGCAAATGGAACTAAAATCAATATACATGGAAATGACTCGCATTTGGGGACCCTGGGTATTGTTGATTTAATACTATTTATTTAACAGCTTGGCAAATGTGTGGTTTGTCTGTCTCGATAGATTTTGAAGAAAATGATAATGTTTTATAGTAAACAGTATAAAAATTCAAGCAAAGGCATCTTAATCAACTCCTATAAAAATTAAATGAGAGATTGAACATGTCACAAGCTCAAGTCTGTTTTGTCATGCTGCTCATATTAATGCTGCAGCTCCTTTTGTGTTGGCTCCATCAATATTCATGAGGGTTTAGTGCAGAAGTGTGCCTTTCTTCCTGGGGTTCCCTCCTGCCTTGTCTCCAGCCAAAACTCAAACCCTCTCCAGCCCTTAGAAACAGCAGATTGTCTTCCAGCAGCCTGTTGGACCTAAGCAGAAGTGACATCTGTGGCATCCTGAATGTCAGCCTTATCCTGGATCCCAGCACTCAACTTCAGCTGGAGATAAAACCCTGACATTGCTGCAGCTTGGGGCAAACGTGGAGGAGCCAATCCAGCGGCCAAGCCTGGCCCCTGCCCTGCTCTGGGGCATTTGGGTCTGTGTTCACTGGATCTCAACACACAACTTCAGCTGGAACAGGTGATAAAAACCCTGACATTCCTGCAGCTTGGGGCAAACGTGGAGGAGCCAATCCAGCAGCCAAGCCTGGCCCCTGCCCTGCTCTGGGGCATTTGGGTCTGTGTTTGCTGTGAGGAGGGTTTGGGCTGGAGACAAAGGTGATCCCCAGGGGTGGCTGCCCTGCACCTCCCTCCCTGGCAGGGCAGGAGGGCAGGGCTTGGCATGGGGGCCTTGGGAAGGGGCAGGAGCAGGGCTTAAGGGGACAAATGACTCTCCAGGTCCAAGCTCGTCCAGCTGGGAGCCCCTGTAAGGGTCCTGATGGCCTTTGCTGCTCTGAAAATCAATTTTTAAAGGCTTGCCAGGAAGGAGGGTTCAATTCCTCTTTTTGATTGAGGAGGCAGGTTGGTAGCTCCTATCTTCCCATGGTGGGGATGACTTCTCTCCCCTTCTCACTGAACATCAAACAGCCTGAATAATATCTACTTTGATGTATTTATTTTATAAAAGCCAAAAAAGTGTAGTGGGAGATGGAGAATCTGTCTTTGGAGGAATCCCTATCAAGGAGTTTGGAGATGAAGGTCTCTCTTGCTCCATGGCAGTGGTAACGCAGTGAATGACAAATCATGAAGGAATAAATTTGCATTCATATTTATTGAAGGCAATCTTGAAATATCCCCAAGCAAGAGAGACTTGTGTTTTGAAAGAGAAATTAAGGTGACATTGGTAATCAAAGCAGTGGCTGTGGGATGGGGAGTGTCACTGCTGGGGCAAACCCAGGAACTTCAGAGCAGTTTCTGTCCAAAGCAGTGCCAGGAGAAAGGGGAATAATTTTAACTGAAAGAAGGTTGATTTGGGTTGGATTTTGGGAAAAGATCCATCCCTGTGAGGGTGGGCAGCCCTGGCACAGGTGCCCAGAGCAGCTGGGGCTGCCCCTGCATCCCTGGCAGTGCCCAAGGCCAGGCTGGACACTGGGGCTGGAGCACCTGGGACAGTGGGAGGTGTCCCTGCCATGGCTGGGGTGGCACTGGGGGGGTTTGGGGTCCTTCCAAGCCCAGCCCAGTCAGTGGTTCCATGGACCCAGTGAAGGTGCTGGGACAGGGACAGGCTGGGCCCCATGGGGATGGGGTCTGACCCGGCTGCTGTCCTGTGAGGGGTGGTGGGGTTGTCTCAGCTGGGGAGACCCCTCCTCACAGCCCATTCCCTATGATATTCATCACAGAGGGTTTTTGCCAGCCAGCTGAACCCACTGTGCAGCTCGGCCCAGCCTGGAGCTGTTTCTGGGAGCAGAGCCCAGCCTTGGGCTGCAGAGGGGCTGAGCCTGGCTGGGCATTGCTGGGGCTGGTGCTGAGCAGAGCACCGGGGCCTCGTGCCCTGGTCTGCAGCTGCCCCTCTGTGCTGGGGCCACGTCTGGGCAGGGTTCAGGTGTTCCCACCCTGCCCAGGCTCCTGGGAGTGCTGCTCTGAGGAGAAGCTGAGCTGTGGCCCCAGCAGCCCTGGCTCGAGAGGCTCCAGCCCTGTGAGGGCCCTGTGGGGTGAGCCCCTGCTGGGTGATGGGCTTGGATCAGCAATGACCCCTGAGCCACACAGGGACATCCAGGGACATCCAGGGACACCATCTGTCCCTTCTGGTCCCCGTGCAGGACAGGCTGTGGCTCCCAGCCCGGGTTCAACCTCCCCAGCTCACCCTGGGCTGATCTCCTGCCCTTGTCTCTCTATTGCCCAGCCCCAGCTCCCCACGCAGGGAGGGACTGGGGCTGCAGGGATCCTGCACGAGGCTGGGGATGAGTGGGAAGTTCTCAGGTGGTGGCAGTATAAGACATTGAATGGAGCAGCTTCTCCTGTTCTGCTCCCTGGCCCTTCCCTGGCCCTTCCCTGGCCTCCCCAAGCCAAGCAGGGCATTCCTGCAGCTCCTCATTCCCCACAGCCGAGCTGTGCTGTGCTGTCTGTGCCACGTGGCGTGGCTGTGACTCTGGGTTCGGTTCTTGCACTCTGGAAAACACAAAACTGAGAATTCCTGCCGCTCCGTGGCTGGCAGTGGATCAGGACCCAAGCCAGGCTCAGCTGCAGTACCTGAGTTGCCAGGTGAGCAGTTCCTGAAGTGCTCAGGTGGGATTTTCATGGCACAGGACACAGATTTCCATCCCTTCTGTAAAGCCCAGGTTCCCTGGGAGTGGGGTGAGAACAGGGGCTGAGTCCCAGTGGGCAAGGGCAAGGTCATTAACAGGATTTAATGTGCTTAACCTGCAGGATCAGAGCCCTGTGCTCCTGAATGCAGGATCCTTGTTCCAGCTCCATTTCTGTGCTACTTCCATCGAGCATGCTTGCTTTCCTTAAGCTCCCCTTATAGCTCCGTTTTTAATTTGCAAATTACGAAGCATTTTGCTCTCTGTTGCTGTCCATCAGACACAGCAGCAGCTGTTTTCTTAGCCCAGCTTTCTGAATCAGCCTTAAGTTCCTTTTATATCTACCCCACAATATCCAGGGAGATGTGTTCCCTCATTTATATATATATTCCCTCTTTTATATATATGTTTATCTGCTGAATTAACCCAGCATTGCAGGAATCCAGTGTTGCTGGCCTGGTTCCAGCTGTACCCTGGGGACACAGACCATTTGTAAGGAGTCATTTCCCCTTTGTCCCGTTAGCCCGCAGTGTGCATTGGGGAGTTCCAAAGGCGCTGCCTGTGGGTGTTTTCCTTGTGTCTGCTCGGGGCACCTTGGAGCCCCTGAGTCACTGAGGCTGGAAGAGACCTTAGAGTGCAGCCAGCAGCTCTGTGGCCACCAGCAGCCCCGTCCCCATCTGTCCCTCGTGTGCTGGGGTCGGGGCAGGAACAGGCAGGATGGCAGCAAAGGCAAAGAAGGCTTTATTCTAAAGAACCACGTGGTTTTTATAGAGTGATATGATAGGTTCTGTTCTATTGGCTAACTAACAGAGACAGCTTTCTCACACACTGTCCTTGGGTGGAACAGAAGAATAAAGTAGAAAACCAGCACCTGCAAATTGTTTATAGTCAACAGGTCATCACATCTTTCCAGCTCCCTAAAATTCCTCACAAGTTGCTGTGAGAAATGCTTGCTGTTTCTCTCTCTGTCCCATGGCCTCCACACCCATCCCCACTGCCACCCCCAACCTGTCCAGGGCACTCCAGGGATGGGAACTGCACTGAAAGGTCAGAAACTCTCTCAGGATGGGGAGATAACAGCCTTGCCTTCCCCCAGGGTTCTGGCAGCCCTTGCATTGCAGAGAGCACAGAGGAGCAGGTGAGGAGCCAGGGGAGCAGAGCAGCACCTGTGGGTGCCATGGGCAGTGCCCGTGCTCCCCGTGCCCTTCAGGGCTCCTTCCCAGCACGGCCCCAGGGCCTGCCTGCTGCAGGAGTGATCCTCTCTGCCTTTCAGCTCGGCTCAGCCACCCAAAGGTCAATAAACTGCTCATTTATTTGAGCGCCAACGCTTCACTGGGCCGACAAATCTCCATCTCTGCGGCAGCAGGGCGGGCTCGGGCTGTGATCCCAGGTGCAGCCTGGATTTGTAGCCCTGCAAGTACAACTGCTACAAGTTAATAACCTCTTAAGGGGACTTTGACCTTTTCCCCCTTAATTTCCTCATTTTCCCAAATTGGTTTGATTCCAGCTCCTGTTTCAGCCTAACTCTGCAGCGTTCAGGTGTCAGTGGAGTGGAACCACAGCCACTTCTTCCAAAATTCACCTTTTTTTGGTTGTGGTGGGAGCAAAACTCAAACCAGCTGCAGCTCAACTGTTGTAGCTGGACAGCCCAGAAGGATGGAGAAAGGGATGGTTATTTATTTTACATATTGATTTTACAAATGCAGCTGACTTATGTTCGAATCCTCAAGGTGATGCCCCCGGCTTTGCTTGATGTCATTAGGGGGAAAAACCCGCAAAACCTCAGGTGTGGTGTGAAAACAACGGGAGAGCCCCTGGAAACCCCTGCAGCCAAGGGTGTGGGGATGGCTCCTGAGCCCAGAGAGCATCAGGGGCTGGTTTGGCTGCAGAGCCCAGCCAGGCCTGCCTGAAGCTGAGTTTATCCCATGTGCTGCAGTTGTTAGGATCCCAGGCTGGCAGCTGGGCCCCCTGGCTCCGAGCAGTTGTTGGAGCACCCGGAGCTGCTGTTTCCAAACAAGGCCCTCTCACACAGATGGCCAGAGCTGCCTCGTTTGGAGCACAGCTCATCTTCCCACCGGCCTGCTGGAGTTGAAATGCCACTGAACATATTGACAATTGCAGAGGCATTAAAAATAAAAGATGTATTTAAACTCGCAGCAAAAATAACTTGCAGAGAAATATTACTAAGGACCGTCGGTTCATCAGAGGAGATCTGGGAGGGGAATTTCAGTTGCACAGTGAAAAATGAGAGGCAGAAGTGGCCAGGAGTGCTGTGATGGCTGTGGAGGGAGCTGCTATCCGTGGGCAGCCATGGGAGATTAAGTGGAGCCCAGCCTGGGATGCTCATGGGGCTTTTCAAAAATGGATTTCTGCCCAGCTGGTGCCTGGATTTGCAGGGTCATGTGGAAACCTGATGCTCCTACCTTCGTACTGGCTAACAGGATTAATTTAAGGAAAAGGGAGAGTATTTGAGTTAAGGTGCTTCATTTGGGGGTTAAAAGTGCCCAAACACCAAAGCACCAAGAGGTAACAGGATTGGGTTACACAAAAAATGTCTCTTTAACTTGGAACACTCTGAGCAAACTCTGAGGGATCAGAGAGTGTGTGGAAAACAAATCTAATTTAAAACAGCAAAGACAAGCCAATAAAGCTGATCCTATCAAACAGTTTCAATAGTGGGATAAAATGCAGAGCTGCTTTTAGCCAATGCAGTTCTGAGCACAGGAAAAAAGCATTTTGATTCAGTGTACAACCAGCAGTGGATCAGAGGCTGAACTGGTGAAATTTCAAGAAGTGATCTCTGAGGAATTCCAGGGGTATTCTCTGAAGGGAGGGCAGAGCTCTGTGTGTGGAGCCCAGCCTGAGGAGCTGCTCTGCCCCTGGTGTGGTGCCACAGCTCCAGCCTGGGTTGGGCTGGAGGGACCCCAAACCCCCCCAGTGCCACCCCTGCCATGGCAGGGACACCTCCCACTGTCCCAGGGGCTCCCAGCCCCAGTGTCCAGCCTGGCCTTGGGCACTGCCAGGGATCCAGGGGCAGCCCCAGCTGCTCTGGGCACCTGTGCCAGGGCTGCCCACCCTGCCAGGGAACAATTCCCAATGCCCAATCTCCCATCCCACCCTCACAGGGAGCAATTCCTGCCTGGCTGTTTCTGCTGCTGATATTTAAATCTGCGTCCTGAGACAATGCCCAGCAGTGCTGTGATAGCAATTGCCCTTTCTAAGAAACAACTTGTAAAAACCCTGACTTTGTGCCTTCGGAGCTGGCATTAAATTGCTGAATGGAGGGGATGTTTCTGTGGTTAAAGGAAAGTGAACCATCCCCGTTTGCCTTTGCAAGGTGACACTTGCAGCCAGCACAACAATTTCCTCCCTCCGCCACGCTGCCATTTCAAAATTTGCCCTTTTCAAAAATCCATCTAAAATCTCATCTTTTCCCAGGTTTACCCAAAGTGCTAATTCTAACCCTGCTCTCGCCATGCTGTATTTGTTTGACTTGTGTGAACTACTATTTTCTCAGGTTTTCTTATTGCCGTGTTGTGTGCTTTGTACCTCTGCACAATCCAACCTTAAACATTGATAAAAGTCCTTAAAAATCCAGAAAGTCAGACCAAAGAATAAGCCATGAACTGATTAATCTGTTTCACCACTTAAAAACCACCGGGAGGGGGGTGAGCAAAGCAGCACAGGGACTGTGGGATTGAGAGGTGTGTACTTGTGAAGAAATACCTCATTTAACAAACAGAGCTAATTTGGCAGGGCTCAGCCCCTGCAGTGGCTCCCTGGCTGGCAGGCGTGGGGCAGGAGGGGCTGCAGGGGTTGAGGCCCTGGGAGCCCCGGGCAGAGGGGCAGGCTCAGGTGAGGCAGGCTGGGGGTACCTGGGGCACAGGGAGGGGCTGGGCCTGAGGCTTTGCAGCCTCCTGGAGGGGGATTGAGGATGCAGGGGGAGAACAGGGGAGGGGTGTCAGAACTCAGCGCATCCAGAGCTGCTGGGACCCCACCAGGGGCTCAGAGACCCTGGCACACAGCCCAGAGCACCTGGGGATTTGATTGTGAGCCCTGGAGCGAGTTACCAGCTTTGTATGAGGACCTGAAAGTCACACAGGTTTGAATGGTGTAATAATAAAATGATCACAGGGCGAAATGTAGATTTTGGGATTTTTGGTATGGGGGTTTTGGGGACAAGATGGAGGAACTTGGGCATGTCCAGCCTTTCTCCTTCTTCTTCTTCTTGTTCTCCATTTTCTGCAGTGGTGTTGGCACTTTGGGACTGGTTTAGAGTAGAAGTGCACAGTCTAACACAGGTGATAGGTATTGGGAATTTAGTGTAAATATGTTATATTTATGGTAGAAGTGCACTGTCTAACACAGGTGATAGGTATTGGGAATTCAGTGTCAATATGTTATATGTAGAGTAGAAGTGCACTAACACAGGTGATAGGTATTGGAATTAAGTGTCAATATGTTATATTAATTGTAAATTAATTAAGTGTCAATATGTTATATTTAGAGTAGAAGTGCACTGTCTAACACAGGTGATAGGTATTGGAATTCAGTGTAAATATGTTATATTTAGAATAGAAGTGCACAGTCTAACACAGGTGATAGGTATTGGAATTAAGTGTAAATATGTTCTATTTAGAGTAGAAGTGCACTGTCTAACACAGGTGATAGGTATTGGGAATTCAGTGTCAATATGTTATATGTAGAGTAGAAGTGCACTGTCTAACATGGGTGATAGGTATTGGGAATTCAGTGTCAATATGTTATATTAATTGTAAATTAATTAAGTGTCAATATGTTATATTTAGAGTAGAAGTGCACTGTCTAACACAGGTGATAGGTATTGGAATTCAGTGTCAATATGTTATATTAATTGTAAATTAATTAAGTGTCAATATGTTATATGTAGAGTAGAAGTGCACTGTCTAACACAGGTGATAGGTATTGGAATTCAGTGTCAATATGTTCTATGTAGTTTGCAGTATAAAAGGACAGCACCACCCTGGGGGTGGTCACAGTGCCTGTGGCTGCCCTGCTGAGCAGATCTCGGCTGGGCAGGAGAAAATTTTATAGATGAGAATTAATAAACAACCTCAAGAGTGAAAAGTGAAGAGTCCAGACTCGTTGTTCAGTTGTGGGGCTGAAGCAGAGACACCCTGCACATCTGGGGCAGCAATCAACAACCAAAACCCGAGAGAGGGGAAGGAGGTGCTGGCTGTGAGCAGGGTAAAAAGGTGGATCACAGGGGGGAAACAAGGGGAGGGAGCAGGGCTGGGAGGAGATGGAGGCGCTGAGCAGGGTGGGAAGAAGGGAAGAGCAGCTTCCCTGGAGGAAATGCTGCGGTGGCAGGGGAGCAGGGCACAGGGCTCTGGGCTGGAGGCTGAGCCCCTGCGCTGCCAGGGCTGCCTGGGCTGGGCAGCTCAGACCACGGCTCTGCTGGCCAGGGATGCTCCCTGCCTGCTGGAGGGAGATAAGTCCTTATCTGACCGAGGGGGAAAGAGACAGAACTGTGTGCAAAAATTGGTAATTATGTAAAGCTCAGCTCATAATAGGCCATCATAAGGAAGTCTGGGTGATAAATTGAAAGATAAGTGCTCATGAAAATGAAGTTAAATTCTTCTCTGAGCAACCTGGGCTAGTGGGAGGTGTTGGGATGAGATGGGGTTTAAAGTCCCTTCCAACCCAGACCAGTCTGGGATCCTGGGAATTTCCCAATCCAAGATTCTATGACTGAATTCCTTCCCAATATCCCGTCCAGCCCTGCCCTCTGGCAGTTTACATTCTCAATTCCCCCTTTTAAAGAAGATCTGGCCTCTTGCAGAGCTTATTTCTGCCAAAGCACTGCTGGTGGTTAACCCAAAGGTTTTCTCCTCCAGCTCTCACCCCTGCCCCAGCCTGTGAGAGTGCTCACAGGGGCTCTTGGGTGAGGCAACAGATGAGAATGGTGACTCCATGTTCAGAAGGCTTGATTCATTATTTTATGATATATATATATAAATATATATTACATTACAACTATACTAAAAAGAAATAGAAGGACAGGTTTTCTCTCAGAAGGCCAGCTAAGAATAGAAAGGAATGAATTACAAGGGTCTGTGGCTGGACAGAGAGTCCAAGCTAACTGGGCTGAGGTTGGCCACTAATTGTAAACATTCAAGATGGGCCCAATCCCAGATGCAGCTGCTGCATCCCACAGCAGCAGGTAACCATTGGGTACATTTTGTTCCTGTTGCATCCCACAGCAGCAGGTAACCATTGGGTACATTTTGTTCCTGTTGCATCCCACAGCAGCAGGTAACCATTGGGTACATTTTGTTCATGTTGCATCCCACAGCAGCAGGTAACCATTGGGTACATTTTGTTCATGTTGCATCCCACAGCAGCAGATAACCATTGGGTACATTTTGTCTCTGAGGCCTCTCAGCTTCTCAGGAGGGAAAATCCTCAAGAAAAGGATTTTCACAAAAGATGTCTGTGACACCAGCCTGTGCACACAAATGTCCTTTTCGCCCCCAAATGAGCTCTCCTTCATGCAGATGGGAATTTAAAATACCACCTTATGCTGATACCTGGATTTTTTCAGCCATTGAGGGGTTGGATGAGCAGGTTTAGGGAGAAACTGAGTCACACCCAGAGCTGGAACAATACTTTGAATTCTGTGAGTGTTCCCTTGGCACTTTGCTCAAAGCTCTTGTTCAAAACCAGAGAACTCACACTGGAAAAGTTTTCAGTAATATTAATTTTCCTCTTG